>NC_071108.1:5130000-5290000 GCF_024256425.1 Clarias gariepinus | reverse complement strand
TCTCTGAATAGCTATTTCTTGCACCTGTATTTATACCCTCTTTCCGTTTTTTTATTTCTATCACTGTTTCCTTCTCTTTACCTCTATCTATCTCTCTGTCTCACTCTGTTTGTCTTTGTTTCACTTTTTTCCTGTCTGTGCCCATCTTTGCTCCTTTTCTCTCTGAACTATATGTCTACTTTCTCTATGTAATTCTTTCTCTCTATTGCGATGTTTCGATGTTTCTTTCTTTCTCTTTACATATTCTTTCTCATTTTCTCTCTCTCTCTCTCTCTCTCTCTCTCTCTATATATATATATATATATATATATATATATATATATAAATATATTTCTCTTTCTCTCTGATTCTCCCTTTTTGTTTTTATTTTATTGTTTTCTGTATCTTTCTCTCTGTCTTTTAATTTCTGACTCTGTCTCTCTATCTGTAATTTTTTTCTGTATCTCTCTCGATATTCCTTTGTTCTCTCTTTGTTTTTGCCTTCTTTTGTCCACTTTCTATCTCTCTCTCTCTCTCTCTCTCTCTCTCTCTCTCTCTCTCTCTGCTGTTCCAGAGCTTTTCCAAAGATGCCTAAGGTTCCGCGACTCCTTAGGTACAGTCCAGTCCGTCGCTCTTCATCGCTGCTTTCTGTCCCTGCACTCTGAACCCTTCTCCCGACTCTCTCCAGCCCCACATGCTGTAATTAATTCCACACGTTCCTCTTAACCTGCTCTACATTTGGATGAGTGTGGATCAATTTTCAGACGATTCATAATCCATAGAAGCTTTAATTAATCACCTGTATAGTGCCCTATGCAATATATACAGTGTGCTAGGATTAACCTGAGCCCTGGAAATTAGCCGGTGCACTCACTGGCCCGTGAGCAGTGTCATCGTCCTCGTCGTGTGTTTTAATGAGAATTAGAAGAGTGGGAGTGAGAAGAACATGACGAGTATGACCCTCTGAAGGTGCTCAGGCCATCAAACAGCCTCTTCAGTCTATAGCTGCTAACTCGAGAGCTCCAATTTCCTTTAAATGTCGTCAATGTAGCAGAAAAGTCAAGGGTTCACTCTGGTGTGTGATTGTAATTCAACACACACACACTCATATGTTAATGAATGCTGTCGCTGTGGAGCTCTCAATGCTTCAAGAATGCCGAGCGCGCGCGCGTGTGTGAGAACGGTTCATCGGCTCATTAGTGTGAGTGACGGCCGCACGCGCTCAGAAGGGCAGAGGGGGTTTTACTAACGCGCCCTTTCGAGACACACAACTCCGTCGTGACGTGAGGAAAAACCAAGGAGGGGGAAGCTACAGTAGATGTTCTCTGAAGACCATTTCCATCAGAGAGTCGGAAAGACGCAGACAGAGCGTCTCACACACACTCTCATCAAGCACTGAGATCACGGTGTGTGTAGTTTAGTGTGTTCCTTATAGCGAGGTCTAGGCTGGTCCTTTGTAATCCAGCAGACTTACGAGAGAATAAAACTGCTTAATTAAACACGTGGCCGAGACAGACGTTACTACACGAGTTCTGTTTGTTGGCGTATTCGACAGGTTTAACCTGATGACGTTTATATCAGTGCTTTGTAATTAAACTGATCGTCTCAAACAGTGTATGAAGGGTTTTTGTTTTCTTTTTTACAAGATAAGTGTTTAGAGACCTAAATATTGGCCTTTATTGGCCTTTAAGAGTTTCAATACGTCCGAGTTAAAGGGATGAACATGAGCGCTACACGCCTGATGAAACACCACAAGATGTTATTTAGTAGTTGTTTTTTTTATAGTACATTTTTGTTCAAAGTCTGGAAAGAAATCACATTTTCATTAATTAAAAAGCTGACATTTATAACATGCTCAAGAAAGTTTCTAAGCATGGATGTCAATTAAGACAGTCTTTAAAGGACCCCTATTACCTGTATGCAGGTTTCACTTAAGTTTATTTTTTGTATTTTTTTTTTTTTAAAGCATATTTAGATTTTTTTCCCCCTCATAATGTAACCTAATGAAATAAATGGAATTTGAGTTTTACTATCTGACGGGGATTCCAGCTGGAGCATTAACACACACACACACACACACACACACACTGTAATCTCTGAGACCTGTGTTCTCTCGTTAAAGAAGTTATCTTCCGTATGTTATGCATTAAAGGACCCGTATTTTGCAGTTTTTCTTGACGTAATTCCGGCTGCTTCCATGAGGGGTCGCCACAGATTTGATTTTGGCGTAGGTTTTTTTTTTATTTAATACCTGGTGCAACCCTTCCATTTTGATCCCATTAGTTTTCCAGGATTGGGAGAGGCGTTTAGGGCTTCCTGCAAACCCCAGTGACCAGGTGTGGTGCGTTTGATGATGGGGGAAAACTTATATCTGGAAACTGGGTTCATTCGATTGTTGTTTTTTTTTATTATTATTAATTTTTAAGGCAATCTTTAAGGTTTGAAAAAAAAATTGTAAGGAAGAGTATTTTCTAAAAAAAAAAACGTGCATTAAGTCAGAATCCTTTTCTTAAGACCTTTAAAATTTGATTTGTATTTATTTAGAATCTATAAATAGATAGATGGATTGATAGATACTTTATTGATCCCAAAGGAAATTCCAGAATATGTGAATATACAGTATATTATAGAAAACATTATACAACATAACTTTAAATAAAGCGCAGGTGAGACTGTGTCCATGTGTGTGTGTGTGTGTGTACACAATTAGTGTTTTGTGTGGAGTCTCAGCCTGATGTCTCCTCCATGTTTCTCCTCTCATGCTCCTGCACTGACGGCTTGACGTCTGGATTTGTGCAAACAGTGTCGCATGTCGTTATCATCCTGCCTCCTCCAATTTAATCTCTGTCTCTCTCTGTCTCTCTGTCTCTCTCTCAGTGAACAGCATATCTCAACGGCAGAGTCTGCTCTTCTGATCAGCCCGAGGCGCGTCTAAGAAGAGACGAGGACGACCGGCGAGATGTTTGTGTGCGGTTATGATGAAGGGATCCCTGTTTGTCTCCCCCTCCACGTTTCTCTCTAACTGAGTCATCGCTGTCACAAGGCATTGTTTTTTGGAAGAAAAGGGGGAGGAGTTACTAGATGTTTACATGGGATAATGAGAATTTTTTTTTTTGTTAGTTTTTTTGTATTTATATACGTTTGTGTCCTGATGATACACTCTGTCCGCATGTATCTATAAGCCATGTTCTCTTCCCACTCACTTTCGGTGGTCGTAACACTAAACACACAGTGGCTGCGCGTCCGGTCGGATCGGACTTTACAGAAAGTGAATTGATTTTCTTTTTTTTTTTTTTAAGTTTATTGCGAATTTGTTACTAAAGAAGAACCACTAATAATGAAGCGAACGGTTAGTAATAATTTCCTCGGCTTCAGAGCTCTTGACTGTTGAAGAGGTTTGAATGCTGTTATGCATTCAAGCCTTCGTCGTAGTCTTCCTCCTCAGCGTTCTCAATCTGCCCCTCACACTCACTCATGTATCTCACACACACACACACACACACACACACACTGATAACAAAACCACTGCATGATTTTTACCAAAGATTTTTCCCTCCTTAAAATCATTAGAGCTTCCAGTTTTCCCTAAACCCCTCTCTGTTTTTATCCTTGCTGCCGTCTGCTACTTCATATTTTCCTTATTTTTGTTTTTTGTTTTTTTTACCGAGGAAGTTTTACGCTAATTTGGAAACGTGTTTTAAAAAACGTGATGCACAGTCCAATATAAACCCAAAAGCTAAGCAGTTAAAGGTTATGGCTTTTATTCTTTGTGGCTTTCTGAACTTTCTCAGCCTTCACAGTTCTGTTGGTCTTAGGATATTTTTTAGGAGAATGTTTAAGAATTAATTATTCTTACAGTCTGAGTGTTTTTCACGTCGTAACAGTTCAACCCACAGCCAGGTGATGTGTTTGGACCCCTTTAGAGCCGTAGCTCACTCAGGATTATCAAGTTCAGCCACTCAGAAGCTGAAAGATACTGTATTGTATATATGAGAGTGGAGCGCGGGAGGACGAAGTGTCTTGGACTCGTCCAACTTCTGAGGGACTGAACACACCGTGTTCGGGTTATCGGTAGTGAGCAGTGCAGGGATATTTGATAAACATAAGGATCCCTGGTTTAATGGATTTTACATTTTCGATTCCAGACTTTTTTTTTAATCCAGCATAGAAATTTGAAGTTAGCCCCGCCCCCTTAGCAGGAACAAAAGGGACTAAGCTCCACCCCTTAAAAATCCTTACATCATAATAATTGCTTTAAACAACTTCTCATCTAACAAGCATGACCAATCGTTTTCATAAACGGCTACGGTTGTGTGTGTGTGTGACTCCTTCACGTTCGAGAATGAACGTTTGTTTAATCTGTGCCTCCCTACTGGAGAGGTGTGTGTTGTGCAGGAAGCTGCTGTGTGTGTGTGTGTGTGTGTGTGTGTGTGTGTGCTCTATTATTATTATGTTCTCTCAGCTTTAGTTTGTCATTCCCCTTCACATGTGCTGAATATTGTGTGTGTGTGTGTGTGTGTGTGTGTGTGGTTTAGATGAACGCAGTGTACAGTGTAGACGGTGTGTGAGACGAAGTTGTAGAAGTCTGTGGTACAGTGTAAATAGCAGAGAAGAGCAGTGCAATGAGAGGAAGTAGATTTTTAAAGCATAATGGCAATATTTGAGGTCGTAGTTCTCTACTATTGTTATTATTGTTTATTATTATTGTTATTACATGTTCTTATATTTTTAACAGAGAATACATAGTTCGTACAGTAGGCCTTGTTGGTGTGTCCACATGATTTGGCTCTTTTTTGCCCTCATTTGAAACGTCCCAAAGTGTCTCTTCCATTTCAGCGTGGCGTGGATGAGCTGACGCGGCTTCAACCTCCCCGCAACGGTGCAATAAACGATACGGAGAGCAATAACCACATCACTTTCTCTCCTAAATTCACCCAAATATTAATGAACATGTCTAATAACAGACACGGTGTTCATCACGCGTTTTCACTTCAGGACCACCTTCTTTTCGCCGGGTCTCAAATCCTGTAAAAAAAAAATTTTTTATTAAGGCTCAAGTTCGTTCTTGACGATCCAGTGCATCCAGTTCATCCCACAATGCATTGCAGTATAGCCCGGTGTAGCCAGATAACCGGTTCTAGGGTTCTATGCTCTCAGTTTTTAAAGCGTAGACTGTAGGATGCTGTCAAGGATGTGTGTGTGTGTGTGGAATATTTTTCACCTGCAATGCTCTTAAATTAGTGCACTATACAGTGTGTGTGTGAGCTGTGGTCTCATGCTTTTCTAATTTTCGTTTTCCCTGCTTGCGGGCTCTTCTCAGCCTCTACCCCGTCTTCTCCCGTCCTTTCTGTCTTTACTCTCTCTGACTCTTCTGTCCCAATTCAACGGGCCTTATTTGTCAAGAAAAGATTTGTGTGTAAATATTTTTTAAAATCTCGTTACATTCAGGGGAAAATAGAAATAACTCTGGCTGTACCGAAAGTAACACACAACCTTTTTTTTAATTATTATTATTATTAACTGACCCACTGTAGGTGGCTCAAAGTGCACTAGAGTAACTCTTCTTCTATACGAAGGTACTACTCACTGTGGTCTTCATCACAAAGCCATGCATCTGCACCATCGTTTTTATCAGAATTTCTCCCTAATTTAGTCCTTTTTTTTACAGAATAAAAAGAAAAAGGAATAAAACTAATTTGTAAAGAGTACAGAAATGTAAATAAATCAGATCAGCGTCCATGTAAACAGTTAAGTTAGAATCTCTAATCGAAATGATTTCATTCGGAATGAGGAAATGTCGTCTGTGTAAACGTAGCTAGTGAGCTGTGTTGGACTTTACGGGTCAAACATCAGCATTTTAGAAACGCTTCTTTATTTGCTTCAAAAAAATGCAGTTAAATGTTTGTCTAAAGCAAATGCCTAAATGAAGCCCGTTGCATCCCTTCTCTCTTTCTCTCTCTCTCTCTCTCTCTCTCTCTCTTTCTCTCTCACTCACTCCCTCTCTGTGTGTCTCAGTCCTTTCCTCCAGTTGCTCTGTGCGGTTCTGCATGTGTTCATGACATCCCTGTCACACACACCGCTATAATCTGAGCCAACAACGCACTCAGCGTGATTTGCTTTAATGTAATGTTTCTTTACACATCGACCACTCTGTAGGTTGTGTTTTCGTGCTCGCAGAAACGTCATCAGTATTAATCTTTTTTAATTATTATTATTATTCTGATTTACTTTATTTTCAGTATGGATTATAGAGCCAAGGCACTGTCCTGTTAAACATGGAGCCGTTTTAGAGAAATCTCTCGACGTGTTTCTTCTTACCGTTTGTGTGTGTGTGTGTGGGAGTGAACGTGGGGACGCGTTACACACCCGCTGATGAGAAAGCAATACCCTTCTGTAAATCCTGCGTTTAGCTCCAAGAGCAAAGTTTAGCCTGTCTGTTCTCAGCGTACTCTATAAAGGATGACTCATGCAGTGTGTAATGTTACACAGATCTGATGCCATGGATGGTGCAAAGACATAAACACACACACACATTTCCCTTGAAAAACAGTGTGTGAAGATGTTCTCACTTGACTACACACATGAACTTTGTATTCGCGCTCTTGCAATAGCCTGCATGTTTTCACTAAAGTTTGGAACGTCTGTACACTCGCTGTCCCAGACCATGTGGAAACACGGCTGGCTGGACTGTTACTTCCAGACACTTCCAGGACTTTCTCCGAGCCTGAAGCAGGAGGTCGACTCGGAGCAACACAAAGACTGAAACGTTTTTTTTTTTTTTTTTTCTCCCTTATTCTTTTTATTTTCTTTGTGCGCAGGAGGACGAAAAAAATGTGAATTCTGTTTTTTTAGGCAATACAATCATTGGCCCAGACTTGCTGTTTGTTCCTTTATTTATTTCTTTATTTATTTATGTTACTTGTGTATGAAATTCCGAATGCAGGTTTAGGATATCAGGATACCAGGATATGAATGTAATAATTCATAAATAATCAATACTATGGGGTTTAATTTTGTACAGAAAGCTGTTTTGCTGCATTTACATTTCATCCCTCCATTTTCATTCCCTCAGAGGCGCTTTTTATATCAGATGTTTATATCTCGCTGTTCAATCCTCTTTCACGATTTAACAATATTTATTTTATGATTTTTTTTTTTTTTACAGTCTTTTCATTTTTAATTTAATCGATGAAAGTTTGAACTAAAGGTGTCCGCCGAACCTAAGAGTCAAACTTTATTTTACGGCGTGAAAAATCACTGCCTGAAGATTCTTCCAGCTGAGATACAATACAGTACAAATCTAACGCTGGATCATACACGTGCTTCCTCAAAGACACGTGAACAATCCAAAGCATCGTACTTCATTGCTAAGCAGCTCGACACTCTGAGGAAACTGTCCGCTATGCGCCCGCTTCCACGTCCATCAGCTTTCAGACGCCCACAGTGAGGTGATGTTAGTGTGATGCCATGTGAATTTAAAGCTCTTCAGTTGAGGTGGTAGTGATGAGATTTATGTTTAACTGTCATGTTCCATGATCCCGACCAATGTTGTGTTTTAAAAAAAATTATATATATGTATCTGATGCCGTTTAAGAGTCGAGCGTACTTACTCTTAGTGAGTCACATTTGCAAAATGCATATAGCATATGATTTGTAAAAAAAAAAATTATTATACTTTTTAGAACTTGTGTGGCTGTTATGAAAAAATAAAGTAAAAAAATAAAATACACAATTCTATATAAATATATTCAAAATGCAACTTTTAATTGATATAGCTATGATTTATTTTTTAATATTCCTTAAAAAAAAACAGTATTTTTAAAACTTTTTACGTTGCCGCTCTAAATACACATTTTGCCCCAAAGGTCGCACAAACTTTTGCACTCGGTTCAATTAAACAGGAGATAAAATCCAAACTAAGTTTAAATCTGAGAAAACGTTTTCTAAATAAATTGTGTACAGCTCGCTGTTTGGAATAAAATAAAACACATAATAAAAAATAAAACGCACACCTGAAATGATATGCATCTGACCTCTAAAATCCATAATTTATAAATTTTTCATGTTTTAAAAAATTTGTGACTGAAATAAATTCTAAAACGTCACTTTGTAAAGACTTTTCTAGTTACACTGCTCAGAAAAGTAGAGGAAAGGCCTAGTCCCGGTTTGACTTGAACATGTATAAACACACATAAACAGTGTTCTGGTCAAACCAAGACTAAGCGTTCCCTTATTTTTTTACTTTTTTGCAGCGCCATCTCCAGAGCTAACACACACACAGCCACTCCTGAGTCATGTAAATCCACCCCAATTTCATGAATCTCTGTTCCACCTCACTGTCACTGTCACTCATCCCATATATAAAAATAATTCCCTCCTTTCTCTCTTTTTCTCCAGAAGAGTTTAATATCCTGCTCTGTGTTTATTGCTCTAAGATTATAAGTCATTTCTGAAACGATGAGTTATAGATCTTTGCGCCTCGCTGTGTTTTTGTGCAGCTGCTCGAGTTTGTCGACTGCCTTCAGCTTTTCCTCTCGGTCAATACCAAAGTAATATGAGACCTTGCATGGGTTGGTTTTAAATCTTCCAATATAAGCAAAATGCTGATCGTTTATGTTTCTATTTTACTACTCTGGTTTCATGGTTTCACTCCAAAACACGATCTGCTATTCTGTTGAAACCACAAACCCACAGTGCAGATATATATATAAGAAGATATATCTTTGATCAATGTTGTACATTATTGTTTATTCACTGTATCAAAAATATAGAAATATAAACTATATAAATAGAGTTAAATAAAGGTCCATTCTTTTCTGAGAATTATAAGGTCCCTTCTTGTACGTTTTCACAAATGCATCCAGAGTTTGTTTTATTGACAGTTCTAACATCAGTCACACAATCTCCTTTGACTTAAAATCATGATATTTAAACTTTAGGTACTTTTAAACAGCTTATTTTTATTTTTTTTGTGCAAGATTTAGTGAAGACATGGCACCAGGGGTCCAAAGAATATATCTTGTGTGAAAATGCATTTAACAAATATGAAATTTCGCCATGAGAACTCGCTTCCAGAACAGATTAAATTTGTATGCTGAGGTACCACTGTACAGTATGCATTTGAATACGATGCCGTTTTCAGGTTTGGCCAAATGCTTTTATTCATATAGTGTAAGAGAAAAAAAAAGTAATAAAATATTGTAGGTGGCACAGTGACGTAGTGGTTAGCAGTGTGGCCTCGCACTTCCAGGGTTATCGAGGAAGCAATCATATTAATGAGACACAATCTATTTAAATTTAATTGATAAATCCTATGAAATAGTAATCTGTAAATAAAATTAACAATAATTATTATTCTATACATCTTGTAAATTAATCTAATAATTTATTTGAGTTATACACATTTTGTTATATACGTTGATATTGGTATTAGATTTTTCAATAAACATTTAATATTTAAGTTCCGCAGTGTGAAATTTCCACCGTCGCCTTGGACCTCCAGGATCGGGGTTCGATTCCCGTCTCTGTGTGCATCGAGTTGTCCGAGTACTCTGATTTCCTCCCACAGTCCAAAGACATGCAGATTAGGCTAATTGGCGTTCCCAAATTGCCTGTAGTATGTGAATGTGTGTGCCCTGTGATGGATTGGCACCCTGTCCAGGGTGTACCCCGCCTTAATCCTCCTGGGATAGGCTCCAGGTCCCCACGACCCTAAATACAGGATAAAGTGGTATAGAAGAATGAAAGTATAACTTAATATTCAGGTTTAAAAAAGACAACAAATTATTACACAACTATTCACAGTTAACAGAGCAAAAAATAAATGTAAATAAATAATAATAGACAGAGTAAACCAACAAATAAATAACGAAAATAGAAAAAAAAATAACTAACTAAATAACAGAAAAAGAAATCAGTGTTTGATTAAATATAAATGTTGCGACAGTAACAGAAGATTTTTGTTTATATTTAATGAGTTCAAAAAGTTTTGTTTTTTACAGAGGAAAGATGATATTTTAGGAAGTGATTTAGAGACATTTATGAATGTAGAATTGACCAATAAAATGAAGGATTGAAGGATTTAGTCAGCGAAACACTATTAAATTGGTTTACTCTGTTATTATTATTATTTAAAGAAGTTTGCTTCTACTGTATATATTATATTAAACTGTGGATAGTTAATTGTACAAATGTACAAAAACAATACAAAAGTTGTACTTTTATTATTTTTTTGTACCCAGAATTTTTATTTGAAAAAAAAAAATTAAACATTGTGGAGGTAAGTTTCCCTAACTGACCTTCAGCATGGAGTAGAGAGCACTCGTTTGAAGTACATGTCGGAATGGATCGCAGCCAAAGTCTCTCTCTCTCTCTCTCTCTCTCTCTAAAGGTCCTTTATTGGGATGATACATTTTTACACTCTTATTAATAAGGCTTAGAAATAATTCACAAGAAAATAACAGTAGATTTAAAAAAAAAAAAAAAGAGTAATAATAAATAGATGTATATAAAATAACATAGTACTGACATTTAGTTTGTCAAAGATAAAGTGATTCTCGTGAACATTATAGATAACACTAATAATAATAATAATAATAATAATCTCACTCTCTCTATCTCTGGTATCGACTGTTTCCCCTGTCCCGCACAGTGCTGTGGTATATAAGCTCTGTGATTGATTGATTTGGTCTGTCTGAGTTTAAAATGGCGGCGCTCGTGTCCTCTCCACGTGCAGTGTTCTCAGAAGCGGTCCGAGCCGTGTTAGAGACCTGGCCGGTGTTACAGGTACCGCTCACTTACACTCTGTCTCTCTCTCTCTCTCTCTCTCTCTCTCTCTGTGTGTGTGTGTGTGTGTGTGTGTGTGTGTGTGTGTGTGTGTGTGTGTCCGCCCCACCGTGTCGGTTTAAAGCTGTTCGAAATTGTACAGAATAAATACGCGCGCGCGCGCGCACAGTGGAGCACTAACGCTTGAGTTTATTATTATTATTATTATTATTATTATTTACTGAGTAACGCACACACTCTGAGATATTAATGATGAAACCGCCATCTCGGTTTGCTGTTGGTGTAGCGGTCCTCATCTCCATGGCAACTGCTTCATTCTTAGCAAAACTTTCATCAAGGGTTGTTAAACGATAAGTCTTGTATTTAAACTTCAAAGGACTACAATAACTGTTTGAAGTTTGTTTAATCGAAACCGTTTGTATAACGTAATAATGTGATGAGTCACGTGACTGGGGAGTTCTACTAAATGTAACATACTGGACTCCAACCGTCATTAAACAGAAGAGAAGAGACTTAAAACGTCCCCAAACTGTTTATAGTCAGAGGATCAGTTCACATCCGAGCAGTTTTACTCAGTCACACACTGTCTAAACTGTTTATCCTGTTTACAGTCTCGTGGGGGGGCCTAGAGGAGACTTGAGGCACGGTACTGTACACCATGGACAGAGTGCCAATCCATTGCAGGGCACTCACACACTCACACACTCACTCACACACACACACACACACACACACACACACTCACAAGCTTACAGGCGATTGGGGAATGTTAAATAATCCAATCTGCATGTCTTTGGACTGTGGGAGGAAACCGGTGATCTGAGGTGGGACTCAAACCCGAAACCTGGACAGTGCTAACCACTAAGCCATCGACTGTGCCACCTTCGACCAGTTTTTTTAAAAAATGTATTAATTTTTCTGCACAATGGCATAGATGTTCGCACTGTGGCCTCGCACTTCCAAATCCTCACATGCTGAGATTTCTCTTGGACTTAAGGTCGAGTATCTCGGCTCTTCTTGGTGCTGGAGGCTCGAGTCAGGGCTCGCTGGATGTGTCATGGATCAGTGAGCTGTATACAGAGCGCGAGTGCTGGTGAATGTGGGCCATTCGGTAATGGGGCTATTTTATACTTCTAAATCATATTTAGTTTATACGTTTACAGTCACACAAAGAATATGTATTTTCACGCATAGATAAAAATCTTAAAGGGCCAGATATCCATTAAGATAAGAGATAAAACACATGGGGTGTGAGCTGTCACAGAAAAACAATAAACTCCAGGGTGACAATTAAAAATTAGAGAGTTAATTACTTTTCTTTTAACAGCACTTTCTGAAATATTAAGTTCTCATCCTACTTCAATTTGTTTATTACAAAATGAGAAAAGGCTAAAGCCTTAGTCTTGGATAATACTCATCCTCCACTGTATAAGCTTCTGTGTAAGCTGTTATTATGGAAATGACGTATTATAACCAGTGCAAATTCAAATTTTATTTGTCTCATACAGTCATACACAGTACGATATGCAGTGAAATACTTATACGACCGCCAGTGACCTTAAAAAGAGAATTAAGCGATATGATAAAAAATAAATATGAATAAAAGAAATATGATAAGTTACATTTAACTAGGATAATAATAAAAATAGAAATGTACTGTGCAATAGAACATTTAAGAAGGAGGGTGTGCAAATATGCATAAAAGGTGTCTTATTAAGGTGACTTATTAAAGTGTCTTTGTGCAATGATCCAGAATGTAAACATGAACATGTAAGTGTAGGTGTGCGTGAATGTGTCCATGTGGATGTTAAAAAGATTGTATTAGTTCTGCATGGTGTTGTGGTTGAGAGACCTTATCGCCTGCGGGGAAGAAGCTCCTCCTCAGTCTCTCTGTGTTGGCCTTCAGAGAGCGGAATCGCTTTCCAGACCGCAACAGAGTGAACAATCCATTGTTGGGATGGCTGAGGTCCTTCATAATCTTCCTGGCCTTGGTCCAGCACCGCTTGCTGTAGATTTTGTGCAGGTCAGGGAGCTCAGTGCGGATGATGCGCTCAGCTGATCGCACCACCCTCTGTAGAGCTTGTCTGTCCTGCATGGTGCTGTTCCCGAACCAGGTTGAGATGTTTCCCGTCAGGATGCTCTTTATGGTGCTGGAGTAGAAATTCCTGAGCACCTTGGAGGGCAGTCTGAAGTCTCTCAAGCGTCTGAGGTGGTAGAGACGCTGCCGGGCCTTTAATTGCATTAATGTTAAATAATATATAACCAGCCAGCAGTCCTGTTTCAGACGTGGCCTGTGATCAGAACCGATCATGCTGCTGCGCTGCTAGTGTTTCACAGTGAAATGTAAAGTTATGACGTTACTGGTTTGTCTTCAAATGTAAAACAGCAATGCTGCTTAAACACCAGAGGTGGCAGTGTTCCCATACTCAGTCCGAGGCTGGAGAGAACTACAATCAGATCCTGTAGCAAACAGCAAAGATCAGAATTTAATTTGGACAATAAATTGAAACTGGAAATGTTCTCAGATAAAAAAAAAACTTGACTTTTGTTGTTGTTGAGATTGATTTTATTATATTTATACTCTTATTATACAAGGGGTGTTCAGGTCAAACCGGGATTTTTGATTGAACTCAATAACAGAACACGGTTAAGAGTAAAAACTACCTTTATTTCCTCTATATAATCCTCTGCTACACTTATCACAGTGTTTTATTACTGATTGGATACAATCAAGGTAGAAAGATTTCTTGATTGCACTGCCTGATTCATGTCTAAAACACTGGCCTCCCAGGAACTCCTTTAACGCCCAAACAGCAGAGTTCCTGTGATGTGTAAGGGGTGTTGGTAAATGATTGTGTAAAGAGTTCTCAAAGACAGATACGTCAATTTTTAAAGCTTCAGGTGTTGAATGTTCACGGAACGACTGCAGTGGGATCCGAGCCACCGAGGCCTGGATCATCATTCACAGACATACAGCCCTCTCTGAAACATGTGCTCTGTTCAAGGCTCATCACAGTATTGTGCTTGTATAAGTCTTCTGTAAGCTTTTACATAGAAATTTCATCAAGTCCCAGTTTGACATGAAAGCCACATCAATAAAGTGTTGGTACAGTAGTTTCTAAAGACAAATGTTGTCAGTATCACTATGGGATGATGGTTATGGTTGAAGTATCAGTATAAAGACAAGAATATGGCGTTTTTGTTTGTTTTCCTTAGATAGCAGTCGATAATGGCTTTGGTGGAGTTTACAGCCAGCAGAAGGCCGACTGGTTGGTGGATGCGGTTCAGCAGTATTTCCACGACAACAGTAAGTGTTCCGTTCTCCTGAGCTGCTGCTTCTTCTTCTTCTGTTCACTCTGACTTTTGACGACTGGTAATTAAAAAACGATCCGACGTGTTCCCGCGCAGGTGACCTTGAGCAGGATGAAGTAGAGGACTTTCTGTCTGAGCTGATGAATAACGAGTTCGACACGGTGGTGGACGACGGCAGTCTGCCACAGGTGCCGTTTCTTTTCACTAAATACTGATCACTAAAGGAGTTTGTGTTGAGGAAGAAAAAAAAAGGCAAAGCAGAGTCGCACCAAACTTCAACTCAGTTCAGTTTATTACTGATCACTGCTCGTGTATATTAAATTAAATGTTTAGTTATATTCCTCTGCGTATGCGGCGTACTGAGTTGCTTTACAAACAGATCAGCACCACTGCAGTGTGTTCCATGAGTGTAAAATCAGGTTGTTGTTTTTTTTTTTTTCCCTTTGTGTTCAGGTGGCGCAGAAGGTGTGTGTGATGTTCCAGCAGTGTAAGCAGGGAAATCTAGCCGAGGTCAGACAGCAGATTAGCCAGTTAGCCGTGAAAAAAGCCGGCGGCAGGGCACAGGTCACATCTGTTAAATCCCCTACAGAGGATGCAGAGGAGAGTGATGATGAGAGTGATGAGGAGGTAGGTTCAACACATGTTTTATTTATTGTATTAGGTATTTAAATTTAATTGCAAATAATTATGATTGTGTAAAGTGAGAAATGAAATCGAATGTCTCTAGTTTATTTCTTGTAGCTACAGATACAGTGAGTAAAGATTGGGTTGATGCATGCTTCCGTTATGATGTATAATAAGTATCATGCAAAAACCACAAGCTTTTAAAAGTATAACAAGCAATTGTTATAAACTTTTGATTAGTTAGAAGGTATAGCACCAGTCAAAAGTCTGGACACACCTTAGTAATTCAGTGCATTTTGTTTATTTGGTTCATTTTATACAGTCTAGGAGAATATTTGATTTTTTTTTTAATGAAATAAGAGCATTTGGCAATTAATTAACTAACTAACAGTCAGTTGTTATTTTAAGGACATGATGGTCAGATCAGTTCTTGCAAGAACACTAGTGCATTTGCAAAACCCACCAAGCTCCATAATGAAACTGTTCCAATTTTCTCCCTAATTTAGTCGTGGCCAATTTCTCCCCGTCACTAGGGGGCTCCCACATTAAGGCTACTGCTACCACTCAGTCGGGAGGACGAGGACTATCCCGTGTTTCCTCCGAACCGCGTGATGTTAGCCGATCGCATCTTTTTAAACTGCTTGCTCACGCACCGTTAAGGGCGGAGTAACACACTCGGAGAAAAGCACTAGCCGCTCCATCCGCGTGCGCAAGCTCTCAGACGCTCCTGATTGGCTGTAGAGCCGTGATTAATGTGGGAGCACAAAGTACCTTTTATTCCTCCCCCCTGAGAGAGCTCAGCCAATCCGCTCTCTCTGTGCCTCCGGCTGTGAGAGGAAAACAGCATCACCCAGGGTTCGAACCAGCGATCTCTGGATGATAGGGCGAGCACTTTACCACTGCGCCACTCGGAGGCCCTAATAGTTACACTTTCTAATGAATTGCACAGGTTTAAATGGTGTTATTGTACAAAAATGTAAGTTGTTTAAAAAAAAAAAAAAAAACAGTAATAAGGGTGTGTGTGTTATGGAGATTGGTTCACAAGGAGCAGCTCTGATTCTACAGTCTAATAGACTCTTCGGTTTCGCCCCTCAGACACTTAAGATATACCCGCTTCATACAGGGGGGTGAGAGTCGTTCTCCAGCAATGATGAGTTACTGTAGCTACCATCCTCCTCTCACCCAGCTCCTGTACGGTGTGTCCAGGGGAGTCTGATCGGATGGACGTTCAGCTTGTCCAGTTTCTTCATGTCTGCACTAGAGATGCTGCTGCACTCCATAAAAGATGGCCGAGGCCACCACAGAGTCAAAAAAAACAAAAAGGTCTTCAGTAGTGCTTTCTGCTTTCTTCTCTCCTCAGCAGAAAGAGTCTGCTGTCCCTTTTTCTACAAGTTTTGGATTAATCTAGAATTAATATTATTATTAATTTAATTAAAAACATCATATTTAACAAAGACTGTGTGACTCCTTTATGATAATAGTTTTTCTAAAATGTGAGCATCAAGATGAAGGTTTTGTTTTTTTTCCCATAAGTTTCTAGTTCCTAATATCGACCAACTTGTTTTTGTTCTATAATAAACAGTTTTTTGGGGGAGTTGCTGCGATATAAGGAGTCAAATACTTCGCGGCACAATGTAAAATGAAAATGATCAGCTTTATGGTGGTAACCGTTACATAAATCTATTAACATAATCTTGTCACATCTGGGTAACTTTTTTTTTTTCTTTCTTTTCCTCCCACTCTTTGTAGTCTATGGAGTGTGACGAGGGAGCTTCAGCGAGCAACGCAGCAGTTAAACAGCAGCAGCAGCAGTCGGCGTCTTCATCATCTGCACCTAAAGAGGAGGAGGATGATGGCTGGACGGTGGTGCGCAGGAAAAAGTAACCAGAGTACCATTGTGAATGAGTTACAAACTCCAGAGCTCCAGAAATGACATGTCGGAATGAACTTGTGGTAATGGGGGGGAAGACTCGTGGATTAAAAACAAAAAAAAACTTGCCGTGTAAGAACTGCTAGTATGATCGTTTAACATTTACGCCATTCGGCAGACACCCTTATCCAGAGCGACTTACATTTTTATCTTATTATACAGTACACCAGAGTACTTGAGGGATAAGGGCCTTGCTCAAGGGTTTAACAAGGACAACGAGGTGATGCTGGGGTTTGAACCTGGGACCTTCTGATCAGTAGTCCAACATCATAACCACTGAGCTAGTTTTAATTTAAGCTGCTTCAGTTTGCTCGGTCACGAGACTCTAAACTCCATTCATAGTCCTTTTGGTTTCTAATTTCATGGCATTTTGTCGCTCCCCCTTGTGGACACTGTGGGCTCTGCAGGTCACATCCACAATGAGGTAAAAGTCGTACTGTAGGTGTGTGACTTCATAAGGGACTGTGACTTCATCTTATTGTTCTGACAAAGTGTTCAACTTGTTTTCTGAATGTAATTTATCGTTGTGTAAACATGTACAAGTCTACCGTATACCACAGATACAGGATAAGGAACAGTCAGTACGACACTCAGTTTTCAGTATGTGCTTACATCACTGCATTTTTTTTTTTTTTTTTTTTTTTTCCCCGCAAACAGAATATTAAATCGAAATGTGTACATTTTTATAAATTTTTGTGTTTGGTATTTTTACTGGCACTTTTCCTACTACATTTTGGATTGTGTAATATGTAATGCACCATTGTTATTTATTTGTACACAATTCAACAATAACATTTTGATTACTGACATGTGAGGTAAATAAACAATTATCTTGTTACCGTGGCACCTGGAGGTGAGTGGGATATATTGGACAGCAAGTGAACATTTTTGTCCCAGAAAAAAATGGGCAAGAGTAAAGCATTTGAGTGACGCTAGCAAGGGTCAAAGTGGGACGTCTGGAAGGGGCCTGTTCTGATGAATCATGTTTTCTTTTACATCATGGCTGGGTACATCACTTGGGTAGAGAAGGCACCAGGACTTCAAGGTGTCCACTTGGCCTCTGAATGATCAACCAATCGAGAAGCGGTTACTGCTTCTGCCGGGTTGGTGCCAGATACCACAGCACACCTTCAGATCTGTTTTGGCAGCTAAGACTCCGTCCACACGTAGCCGGTGCGTTCCCTATCCGATTTTTTTTTTTTTCCGTGAACACGGCGTCGTCTCAAGAAATATCTGCGTACACACGAAACCACTGAAAACGGTTTAGTATATATGCCAGACCAGTATGGGGCGCTGTAATTCTGTCAGAGATACACTGTACACGGAAAAGAAGACTTTGAGCATGCACATAACCTTGCGCGCTGTATACAAACCAAGATTGTGTTGTCCATTATCGCTTGTTGCTCATAACAGTTGCATAGAAGCAATAGATTTTGCTGTAATAAAGCTAGTAGGCTTTATAGCAACACGAACACAATCATGTAGTCCGCCATTATTGTTGTTACGTGTGACGCAGCCGACACGTGATGTGATGACATCATCGTTTCACAAAATATACGGATTGGCTGTGCACACGAAACCGCAAGGGTGTCGTTTTCAGATTTATCCACTTTGGGACCCGCTTTAAAAAAATAGCGGTTTCAGTCTCCTAAAACAGCGGATCCATGTGGACGAAACGCCAATACGATAAAAAATGTATACGTATACAGCGAAACGCGTCTCCGTGTGGACAGGCCCTAAGTGTGGACCCCACTCCATAATAGGCAGGTGGTCATAATGTCATGGCTGATGGGTGTATCATTGGTTTCCTACATTGGCACGAGTCTGTGACACACACTTGATTTTTAGCGGTACGAAATTCAGGTGTCTTAAATAATTCCCGATGTAACAACTTTTATACATTACTTAAAATGAACAGATAATATCTGGAGCAGAACCATTAGTTCCAAATGAGGATCCAAAGTTCATTCATTCATCTATCTTCTATACCGCTGATCAGGGTACATCCCCCAAGGCGGGATTTAAACCCTCAACCCCAGAGTTAGATGATTTAATCACAAGTGCTTAATACTTTTCCATTGTTTAAATATTTGTAAAACCCTAGACAGATGACCAAGAAAGAGCATTGGTCTTATGCTTTAAAAAAAAAATGACCAAATGTGAAAATACACGATTTCCAACTGACTATTCGTTCGTCTGCCAGGAACAATTACACAATCTGGTTGAGACTAGAGGTGTGCAGTAGGACTAAGAAAATCATGTGAGTGGGAGGGGAGAATTAAAAGTATAAAAAAAAATAAGTTCTGAAGACACAAAATTTAATGAAATGAAACTTCTGGGACATTTATTCACAATCAACAGATCGAAAAAATTCACATTTCCATTTCACTCACACCCTTTGTACTTTCACGAAAGCAGTTCGATTAGAACCGGCTCACAGAACAAAGAAAATCACTCTTTCACATAAACAATACATTCGTTCATCCTCAAGAATTTTTTTTTCTTTTTGGTTTAAATTAGGCTTAAAGAGTTTGCTTACTAGTTTTGTTTTGAGAACTAACTTGACCTGCTTGAAAACAGATCCAGGCAGCAGCATTACATCACATCGCATCGCTAATGCACAGCACTGAAAACGCTGTGTAGAAACCCTGATCGCTTGAATATCACACCTATCCCTCAGCAAACACTGAAAGAAATCTAAAAATTTAGTGTTTAATTCTGAGTGATAGTCTATTCATCAGCAAAACACACGTTCAAGAGTTCATATCTTTATTTTTTTCGTCAAGTGTATAGTGTTGTATGTTCACAAACGGCAAGCATTCCTTCACACGCCGAACAAATATAAAAAGGTGAAGACGGACTCTTTTTTTTTTAATATATATATATATTTATCTATATTTCTTTTGTTTCTGTTTGTTTGAAGCTTAGGGCATCAAGGCACTATTGTAAAATATAAACCGTATGACCGTCCTACACATTGAGATGACACACCGGAGGATGAAAACCGTCGACCCCCCCTCACGCACGTACGCACACACGCCTCGGACTTCCATCTGCACCGTGTAGAGAGAGATCAAGGCTTCTTTTTAAATAGTTATAAAAATGACAGATTTGAGGTTCTAGCTAAGAAAACTGTGCTCATGATACTGTTCCTTCTGGCTTTTTTTTTTTTTTTCCTTTTAAGCCTTAATACCGACTGAAAAGTGTTTCAAATCTGTGCACTGGTTACCAAAACTGCACAAAGTCTGTGTATGTGTGCGTGTTAGGAGTTTAACCAGGGGTGCTGCAGGCATTGTGCCGCAGTAGCTCGTTTCTCTGGTACGAACTCCAGCATGGTGAGAAGAAAGTCGCTGAACTGAGCCGCTTGCTCCAGCGGCCACTCGTACTTCTCCAGCAGCACCTCGAACAAACCCCACGGCTTCAGGTTACTGATGTGCCGCAACTCACCTGCGCACACAGGAAAAAGGAGACGATAAGCAAGAGTATGTTTAAGTCATTTTTAGGGCACTATGTCTATAATCCTCAGGTGGAACTCGCTAGAATCCAGGAGGTCAAAAAATACAGCTTGATAAAAGGTCTGGGAAAAAAATTAAATCATTTAGGAATCCGATTTGTGAACCGTAACTGAATTCAACGAAATAGGGGGGAAAAAAAAACGTAAAAGGTTTGTCTCGGTTATTGCACTGGGGGGCGAGTAGAGCAATAAACTCAGCGACTGACAAAAATCATTCATAATTTCATCTTCAGTAAGTGCTTTATATCCTGCTCAGAGTCACACTAGATGTGTGGAGTCTAATCCCTAGGTGCAAAGTAGGGAGTCACCCTGGATGTGCTGGCCATATCGAGCTAAACATTCAGGTCCATTTTGGCCGTGACTAGGACATTTTAATTTGAGGTAATGAACTGCACTCTGTTTATCAGGTCTCAATCAGTTTGGAGTGGACTGTTCAGATAGATGCTAGTAAACAAGCACATTGAAGAAGAGATCCTCATCTATTGAACAGATTTATTTATTTATTTAATTCTAGTCCACTTCACATTAAGCGTAATAACATAAAATTAGTTCGATACACCCCTCTCAACTAGACACGCATGATGATTTTCCCCCCTGATCGTGATTAATGATTTAACCCTCCAGAACCATCAGCTGTATACACTTATATTATATTTAAGATAAGTTTTTCTTTTTCTGAAGTGTGTATACGTTCTATTGTCCCTTTTTTTTTAAAAAAAAAGTGAGGACATGAATCAATAGCACACGAGATTTTTTTTTAGGGCATATTTGAATAAGTAATTAAATATCCCTCAGCAAGATGCCTAATAATTGTCAGATCTAATGAAAAATAAATAAATGTAGTAACAGGTACGGGCGATAATACAATAATAGATGAGTAGCTTACTTAATAGATCTTACTTAACGAGTACGGAGTCAGAGAAACAGCACGAGAGCATTCACGAGTCTAATCGTGAGCCAAGCCGCCATTATTCAGTCCTGACCGGTTTTATCCAGACGTGGTGAACCAGTGACGTGTGGAAATGATCTCGGGTGTGTTTGCGTGTGATTTATGACTGACCGGACAGGTGATCGCTCGAATTACAGACACAGTAAACCTTACAGGCAGATGGGACAAGGCTCTTAGAATCTGCGGTTAGAAACCAGAGCTTCACGTCCACATCATTTGCTGCTTCGGTAACTGTACGCAATCAGGGCTTCTCTAATCGTGGATCTTCCCCAGGCTTGTATTAGAGCTAAGAATATCTAGAGGGGCTGTAATCTTAGCTCGTACCCCTTGTTTCATAGACTGTCTTTCTATTTATTTATTTATTTATTGCTGTGTGTAAGTTTATTATTATTTATTTTTTTGAGTCTGTTCACCTTCAGTGTCAGTTCATGTCTCTTTGAAATCTCCCTGTATAATTGTGCATCATTAAATAATTCAATAAACAACTTAGTTTAAAATACACTTAGTATTTAAAGATTCAAATAAATACATAAGAAATGAAAAGTGACACAAGAGCAAGTTTTTAACAACAGTAAATGATGAAACCCGATGTCTTTTGCTATGTGGCCACATCCTAGCAACAGTAAGTTTATTATTTTCCTATGACGGTATGTTTTAACGTTTTTTACTCCTCTTTCACTACATACCTGACTTTTTTAAAATTATTATTTACATGAATGTTCACGTCAAAACCGGAACTCTCGAACTGGCCAATCGACTTGTCCTCATCAGGGACAATCTGATCATTTTAAACACATTTCAATCTGTTTTTTTAATTCTGTAAAGCGGCTTTGTGACAATGACCGACTATATAAATAAAACTGGATTGAATTGTATCATCTGACTTCTGATTCACATCTCAAACTTCTCCAACGTGACCAATGGAACAAATACAACCGAGGTGAAAAGATGGATGATTGTGTATAGTTACCACAGACAGAGGCGTCTCTTCCGTAAGTTGGCAAAAAGTTATCCTTCGTTTCTTAAGGACCGCGCATTCCATTGATATAAATTTGAGTAACATCTAGCTCTTAATCTATAGGGTTTAATATGATGTTGGCCCCGCCCCTCTTACATCCACAGTATAACAGGTTCACCTCTTTAGCGAAAGGCTCTCCACATGGTTTAAGAGTGTGTTAATGGGAATTTTTGCACTATTCTTTCAGAAGCACATTTGTAAGGACAGACACTGATGTTGGACAAGAAGGCCTGACTCACAGTCTCTGCCCTAATTCATCCCAAAGGTGTTCTATCGGGTTGAGGTCAGGACTCACACCAAACTCGCTCATCCATGTCTTTATGATTGTGTGAAGCTGCTCTGCGACAGTGACAACTGTTAAAAGCGCTACACGAATAAAATCAAATTGAATTGGAATTTATGGACCTTGCTTTGGTGCATAGTCATGTTGGACCGGTAGAAGGGCTGTCCCCAAGCTATTCCCCACAAAGTTGGGAGCGAAAATTGTCCTAAATCTCTTGGTATGCCGAAGTGTAAGAGTTCCTTTCACTAAAAGTAAGAGGCTGAGTCTAACTCCCTAAAAACAACCCCACACCAAACGGGGGCGGGGCAAGGGGCGGGGCCAACATCATATTAAACCCTATGGTTTAGGAAGTAAAAGTTATTCAAGTTCCTATGCTTGTGAAGGCAGCCGAGCGTTTACTTTTGGCAATATAGTGTATTTATAGTGTACCCGAACGCCC
The DNA here is from genome assembly GCF_024256425.1 of Clarias gariepinus. Taxonomy (NCBI): domain Eukaryota; kingdom Metazoa; phylum Chordata; class Actinopteri; order Siluriformes; family Clariidae; genus Clarias; species Clarias gariepinus. The sequence continues at coordinate 5,267,167 of NC_071108.1, read as the reverse complement.
CTTGTATTATATCACCACTTATGTTAGAGAGTTCCTATAAACAGCTCTCTCCTCCCTCTTGTGACTTATAAGATAAAAAATGCAGCTTGTCATAATTAACAAGGTTAAAAATAACAGCACTTTAGGATTTATGATGGTTAAACGATGACTGGATCAGGGAGCGCACGCACGCACAACAGTCCTGGCTTGTGATATGACAGACATTTGAGCGATATGGAGCGGTCACTCAGGAACGTGCCACACTTATTGGGTAAGAGCTCCAGAGAAAGCCGGCTCTCAGGTCCCGATGTGTAGCGACGCTGCAACTCTGGTGTCGCCCGCAAAATAAACTGTGATAAATGTGACAGGCAAGAGATTACACTTCAGTCACCAGAGCCCTAACTCTCACTATTCCTCCTCCGTAATATCGTTCGCGGGAGACCTCGGGAAGCGACAAAGTGGCGGAAAAAACAGACGACACCAACGAACGACCGAACAGAGAGCTCGATAAGGCTGGCTCGCGTTCGAGACTTCAGGTTTCTAAGTGTTATCTTACCTCTGCGGTTGAAGTACTCTCGTGAATATCTGCCTGAGAGAGCGAAATGAGTGGGGATGGCACCCAGGAGTTCAATGACATGAGCCAAGTGATCTGTGGGAACAAAACAAAAACAAAACAAATGGCACAAATCCATCAGTTCCCGAGCAAAACGATTCGCTGTTAAAAGGAAAAGACGTGGTAGAATAAAAAAAAATACATAAAGAAAATAGAAAAAAAAAACAAGAAAAAAAACAAAACAAGAAGAAGCGAGAGCTGACCTTCATCCCGAGTGTAGTCTTCGCCTGAATGAGGCTCAAACAGATAGTCTCCTGTGGCCAACTCAAACGCCTGCAAAACACCATCCATACATCACCATTAAAGCCAACACAACACTGTCCTTACTTTATCATCCAGTATAGAACTTATACATAATAACCTACTCGCGTACAGCTGAGACAGACACTGACCTTTTTTCAAACGTAAATCGTTTATAAAGTCAACTGAATACCAGATTCCTGTTATGTACAGTATACAAGTCACCACAATACTTTTCAATAAACATGCTACGTGCCAGAGAAGATACTTTTGTTTTGTTTTTTGCTTTTTTGCCCATTTGTCACACTTGGAGGTTACACAAATTCTAATTGTACACAAAAATAACCAAAGTAAATGCAAAATGTTTTTAAATGATGATTTAATATATAAAAAAAAAAGCTGTCCTGTAAATTTCTTTTGAAAAGCAGTGTTAAATTTCACTTTGCCAAACGCAGACCTGTTGAATGAAAAAAGAATCACTTAAATAGAATCTGCGATCTTAAAAAAAAAAAATTAATCCAAGAACAGAGGAGAAACAAAGTAATTGACAATCATTTAAGTAAGACAAATATTAAAATAATAATAATATATCAGTAAAGGTCAAATACTTTTTCACAGCACTGTACATGGATATAATCGGATATAATTTTATCATCACGAAATCTGTTTGCGCAAAAAAATGTTTAACCTGCTGCTTGTCCCCTTGAACAAATTTACCCTTTGCCCATGTATATAAATCTAAAGCATTAGAACAGAAAAATCACCCAAAGTGAGGTGCAAAGTTACCGGTACCACTTTTTTATTTTTTTTAAATGACAGCCCATCCTGAAGTGTTTAATTCATCCCAGACTGCAGTAATCTCCTTATTATTTTTTTAATATCGCCATCTTACATTGCATTTATTTAGTTTGTGTTTTCGCTCACACCACTGCAAGTATAAACCATCTGTCTTTTTTCTTGTACGACTTCAATCTGTCAGAAAACTTTAAAGCTTAAGAGTTTAATCTTAAACTCTCCTTAAGTGAGCTCTCAGTATACAAACCCTGTGCAAGTTGTTAATACAGAAAAAAAGAGGAATTTAAACCAGTGTGTTAATAATAGGGGTGCAATGATTAAGAAGAGTGTGAACGCTCTGAGGTACATGTAGTCTTTAGGCTAACTCGAGTCAAGTGAGTAATACTGTGATGGCAAACACCTTCTCAGGCAAAACCCCCCCGAAGTGTGAGAACATTTCACTCTTAGCTCGAGAAAAACAGACACTAGAATCAGATGGGAAGATAGAATCATGCTGGCATGGGCGTGGCCAAGTGCCGCTTGGTGAAGGATCCGAGAGTGAGGTAAGTGGGAAAAGATACACACCTGAAGAGAAAATGTATAATTACTGACTGTGTTGCTGTGTTTTTTTTTTTGGTTCTCCACAATGAACCTTTATAAGGGAAATTCACACCATTGGTGGCTTTTTTAGCACTTTGCTTCTCTCAAGCTGGTATACTCTCCATGTTTTTTCAGCTCACAGCAACACACAGACACACATGCTAATTAGCCATATTCTCATCAGGTGTGTGTCTTTTCCCACTTACGTCACTCTCGTTTTTTTTCACATTTTACATTAACTCCCATAATTGCCATCTGCCATCGTTAAACTTTATAGTATATAATACAGTAGTCATATTTAAGTCAAATTATATTGCCCTTTTTGGTTTTAGATTTTGTTTCATCAGGAAAGTTCATTAAAATACATATTTAAATAAAAAAAAAGTACTCACCTTTATTATCTTCATTGTTAGTTACCACACACACAAAACATCGAGCTAAATTTTATAGCTGATAGCTAAATAAGCTCCAATAAGTAAATGCCCCATTTGTCATCCAATTAACTGATTAATCATATCAACAAATCGATAGATTAATCGATCGTCAAAATAGTCATCAGTTGCAGCGCTAGTTTATATATATATATATATATAGTCGTTTGTCTTGTAGTGTGAACTACCTTTAGAGCTGCTGTTATAGAAAATTAAATCAACATGATCAGATACGATATTTAATCTAAACGTAATTTAAACAATTAAACAAGAGGCATGTAGACACTATATCTAGTGTACACTCCACTCAGAGGTTAATATTTTAATTTTGCTAACTGGCACGACCGACACACATTTACCACATTTTTTCTTTTAGATTTTCCTCTAGTTTAATATTTCCACATCTGTTAAAGCGGATGTAAAAACCAGTGTCTCACCATACACGCCGTGCTCCAGATGTCTGCTGGCGGACCGTACTCGGCCCCGATCAGCACCTCCACTGCTCGGTACTGGCGTGTCTGAATGTCCTCAGTGAAGTGCTTGTGCTGCGGAGAAAAGGATCGTTCCATACCACAGTGATTACAATTTATTATTTATTAAAAACTGGCATCTCATTGTTTTATCAGTGGAATGTCCACCAATACGCAAATGCACTCATTTCATAAATTTATGCAAATTAATGTGTGGATTTAAAGTCTAAACGAGCACCCTCCCTCAATTTTACTAGGTCGGACCTTAACCATTCCCGGATCATTTTTCAACTGCCTGCGTCTAAAGTATGTGCAGTCACGCTAACAGATAAACAAGATTACAGTGTACTGAAGTAGGATGTTCTTGAATATAGTGGGCCTATCGATTCTACTATCTAGAATTCTAACCAGCGAGTTGGGTTGTCAGATTGAACAGGTTTTTGCCCAACTGGTCTTTTTTTTTTTTTTTCGCTTTAGGTTGGAATAATTGGTGTTAGTTTTTTACAATTCAGACATACTGAGTAAACTCAAGCTTTATAGGTGCTCAGTTTTCAGTACTGTCTATGTGGGATTATGTCAGTCGGTTCTGGCAACCCTGGCTTTAACCTAATCCAGGACATTACTTGAAAACCTTTGATGTAACTGCAAGAAATAATTTTTTTTTTTACTTTGAGATTGTGGCAAATATCATGTATATACCGTGGGAGCTCTGTGTCACAGTCACAATGACACTTTTGTGTTAATGTGTCTGATGTTGCTTTTAAATAGTAAGTGCCCCAAAAAATAAATAAATAAATTAATTAATTAATAAAAAAAAAATCAAGTCACCTTTAGTTCATATGTGAAAATAATACTTCATGCTCCCAGAACCACTCTTTTACAATCTGAGCCCTAGAATGCAACTTCACCAAGAGTTTGTAATTTTTTTTTTTCCCCCCGACCACATTTCTTCCACAAAGTTGACGGTTCAGCATCATCTTTCCAGGTTTTGATAATGTGTTGAAAAACCATCCACAGTGTGAAACCAAATTAAATCTCTTGCCACCACACTGGTCTGCCAAAAGCGCTGCAGGATTTCCGATCATAAGCTTTAATTAGAAAGTAGAGTTTTCTCTTATAATGATCATTTCGCTGCGACGCCCATGGGGAGGGAGGTCATGCTCCGGGATGTAATGGATGTTTAAGCGCTCGGGTGCTGAACGATGAGATCTGTGAGCACTCACCACCCAGCAGGCGTTGCCCAGGTCTGCGATCTTGATGCAGATTTTATCTGCGTTCTGCGGTTCAAGGGGGTTCACCAGGAAATCCGCTGCACTGAACGCTGCAAGCACAGATGCCACATACTTCGATTTTAATGACCAGAAATAAGCAATTTGTAGTAAAATCGGGTTTAAATCAACGGGCTAAAAAGGAAAACAATAAAATATTTGTTGTACTGTACATCATGGCTTTGATCTCAGTAAAGTGACATTAATATTTACAGAAGATGAGTTAAAAAGACAACAACGAGAAATGTAAAATGTAATGTAAAATAATATATAATAAGATATATAATGATGTATAATAATGTATAAATGATATATGTGATTATACATTAGTAATACAGTGCACAGATGAGTGTATAGTGATTATTATATGTATAATCAATGATATCTAATGTATAAGTGATAGACATAGATGTGATGCATGATGAGTGATGCATAATAATGAATATATTGTATTATAATGATATATAAATAATGTATAAAAGATGTACACATGATGTACTGTATGATATAGTATAATTATGTATAATATATAATGCATAGATAATACAAGATGCATAATAATCAATAAAATAAATAATATATAATAATATATAATGTATATATAATATACGTGATGATGGAATGTATGATGATATATAATAACGATATATAATAATGATGTACTGTATAATCATACAGTATATGATGATAAATGATGTATAATAATGTATGATGATGATGATATATAATAATGATGTATAATATTGTATAATGATATGTATATACTGTATGTGATGATGTATGATGACGAATAATGTATAGTAATGAATGTAATGTAATGTAAAAGAAAAATGTAAAATCCTGAAAACTAACTGTTTGGGGAGAAGCCGGATCTCTGGCTGTCTCGTTCTGTAGAGTACCCAGACAGTGTGGAAAGTGCAGACTCGGAGGTAGCAGACAGTATGGAGCTTGACGTGCCAGAGAGAGCAGATCCAGGGCTGGAGAAACGGAGAGGCCCGTAGCCGTTATATCCGTCCTCGCAACATGATGATCCGGACTCCGGACTACCCTTCATGCCCGGTGCGTGATACCCGTTACTGCTCACTGGCACGGCAAAAACAGAGAGGCAGAGAAGCACATTTAAGGAAGCAATTAGAAAACTTCAAGGGGTCACACTGATCTAAATGCTGTTCCAGTTAAATATTCTCTTTTAAATTCACTCATATACGAACTGAAATTAAACAACAGATTTATCGCTACAATCGCTTTTTTTTTTTAATATCATAATATTTTCAGGGAAATATGTAACTTAAGCCTAAGTTTATCCCGAAGAATCATAAACTGAAAGTCAACTTAGGTTACGAGACTTTGACTCTTAATTCTAAAAAAACATTTCATTATCTATTGCCCTCATCGTTGTGTCCTTGCACGCTATACGTCCTTCTCTAGGCAAACCATTTGCCTGTTCGGTTTATGTCTCACTCTGTGCGGGCGTTTCCGTCTCGTCCTCGTTTTCGCTGAGCTTCCAGAGCATCCGGGCATTTCCACAACTATCCGGTGGGGCGAGTCCGTCCAGCTCCTCCATCCTCTGCAGGTCCTGAAGCCTCTCGTCCAGCAACCGCTGCTGCCGCTTCGCCTTCCGCTTCAGCTTCTTCTTTTTGTTTTTAGACAGCTTGCCCGTCTGTACACACACACGCACGCAAAGAAAACAGGAAAAAATACAAAATAAAAACACTCAGTCTTTCAGATTCGATTCCTGACATTCCAGTAAATTAGAATTCAGTATCAGATCTGATCAGGTTCGACTACAGAAGAGTTGCAAGCTACAGCAGCAACAAGCTCAAAGGCTCAAATTGGGATGTGATGATGATCAAAGTGCGACACAGGGTAAAGTGCAAGGGCCGAGAAGCAGGGTTCACCACGTGCAACTTCATACCTCAGACAAAACCGTGCTATAATACTAAGACTACTACTAGTAATATTTGCTTGGTGTTTGTTTTATGAGTTCTACAAAATATCTATTAAGTATAAATACATGCCCAAATCCCAAACACCTACTGTATACATGCACTCGGTCATGTAAACGTGAACAATTACAGTTAACCCCCGCAAAGTCCCGGTTCAGAGTTAGCAGCCTCAGTAGTTTGCAGATTTTTCCTTTGTTTACGGCAACCCCTGCAATTTAACGGAAACAGCAAATGTATTCAACTATTTTTTTTTTAGGGCTTTTTCGTGGAAATATAGTTTTTTTTATGCTAAACTATTAGGAACAATACAATTGACTAATTTAGTAAGAAATATTAACGTAATGTTAATTCAGCTAAATTCTAATTTTAATAAACACTTAATTCCATATAAAATATGATACTGTATAAAAAATTTTTGTGCTGTTGAGATAAAAAAAAGCAACCGTAGAGAAAAGCACGGCTTGGGACAGTCAATTATTACTATTTTCACCCTACAGTAAATAGCAAAAAAAAAAACCCAGACCAAAAAAAACCCAAGCTTGCATGAATTACAGTAGATACAGGGGTAACAACATTATATTCTAGCACTGAGTTTAAAATTAAATGAAAGTGTTTTGGGAGCATGTTTGGGGGCATATAGAGTTTGAACTATTTTTAAAAAAGGCATTATAGGCTTTTTTTTTTAACAAAATGCAATTTTTTTTTTTTCTTCACAATTTTGGGGTTCGACTGTATACTGAACGTTAACACACTACTTAAGTAAATAAAAAAGAGGAAATGACTCTACCTCTAAAATATTTCAGCACTGAGCTACATGGTGTTGAAATTCATTTTTCTATATTACTATAAATCACTCCTAAACCACATTGAGACACGTCTGGATGTGATTTGAGGCAGAGATTAAAGTAAGAGATTCTATATCTCTGGTGTAAAACTAAAGAAGCAATCATTACACAATGCTCATGTCATGGCTGATAGATTGCCGCTGGCATGAATATAAAACAGCAAATGACATTTTCCCACAAAACTCTTAGTTTAATTGCAGCAGTAATTTGTTTCTCACTTTGGACTCGATCAGCTTTTTTGATGCTTTAATACCAAGCCGCTGTTCATCGCTTATTTTCTCATCACCGAACAGCTCTGTTTATTACTTTATTCTTTAAACATCTGCCGAGATCGAGTCCTCCCGGTGTGTCGTGAAGGCGCGCTAAGTTTACACTGACGCAGCAAGAACTGAAGACCTACAGTGCAGGACACATGACACCGGAGGACCATTTCCTGCTCGGGGAAATAACCGACTGAGCTGCGACTCAAACCTCAGTCCTCCTGACCTCCTGAACCGACGCTCACACGGAGAAAAGAGGTTCCAAGGCACTGCAGCGGAGCCTGATTTAGCCAGGCATTCTGGGAACGCTAGTCGGGCAAAGGGTCGCCGCTGCCAGACCCAATTACAGTGTCGGGCTAATAAAAATAGTGCAGCTTCAAGCATCTGACCTTATTGCCATAATTAAGGGAAACCGCAGATCAATAAAACTTTTAATTCCTTTTAAAGTGCAGAAATACTTATTACTTGTTAATTAAAAGTATATATAAAAAAATAATAATTAAACCGTATATCAAACAACTCTGGAAAATGCAGAGCTGGTATTAATGTACGAAAGTGATAACATCCAATTTGGACAGAACAGGCTCCAGAATTATTAGATGTTAATTAGCTTTATCATACAAAAAAATATATAAAGGAAAATAGAGCATTTTCAAATAGAAGTCATTTTCTTATAATTACTCAAGGATATATTCCATGTTCATATTTTATTGATATATAGTTATTTTAAGAAATAAATGTAATAATAATAATAATAATATACTATATAATAATAATAAACTGAACATAATCTTATCAGAATTGTTTTTATTTGCTAATAAAATTTTGTACTGGATTTTATTTTATAAATTACAGCTATATTTTAACTTCATAATTTTTAGTTATTTTTCAGTTTCAAGCATACACATTTTTTTCCAAATATTAAAAAGTGTAATAAATTTACATTTAGAAAACCTATACAAAAAAATTTTTTTTAAACTATAGTTTTGCTGTCAAGTCTGTACACACACACACACACAGTCAGCCCAAAAATGTATACATACTTTAGAAAAAAGAAAAATAGTATGATGTATATTCAATTAATATAATTTTATGTTATCATAATTTTAACATGACATATAACAATAAATTTAGTATTTAGATATTGAGGGGTTTTTTTTCTTTTCCTGAAGTTTCTACACATTTTTTTTTGGCTGACTCTGTGTATAAGGATTGTTATGAGAATAAACTGATGCAGGTGGTTTGAATTGAAACCTTTTTAAAGTGGAAGTGTAACTGCAGCATGTGGATGAGGTCATGCCTCATCAGAAACACATCCAGTGTGAATTAGTCTAATGTGAGTAATGAACTACTGACGTGATCACCATTAGAGTTAGTAACTGTTAGTATGGTTAACCACAGCAATAAACACAATAAATACCATGCAAAAAAAAAAAAAAAAAAAAAAAAACACATGATGGACATTTCTTCAGTGTACTGTCTACCACTTAAAACCCTCGTGCACTTTTATCTCAACCTGGTGCTCTATCAAACTCTCAGCATTTTATAAAATTACTCATTTTGTACCTGAACTTGTTTATCATCGGTCCTGTCAGGTCTCTTCAAAACAGATTAGTGAGGAGGGATCGGGACAGGAAATGATTACTAAGTTAAAGGTGGATCTACAAGCTAATCAATCATTTTTCGTCAACATTTTTGTGCAACAAATAATGTCACCGTAAAAAAATAAAAATAAATAAAAATTACGTCTGAGGTTGTATTTGTCTAAAACTAAGACCTGCTACGATGAGATGATTTTAATTTTGTTTTTTACACAAACATCACATTAAGAGAGGAGGAACTAATGTTTATACATAACCACATACTGATTCTTTGTTTGATACCCAGAACTTAATCGAATTCAGCAACAAGACAACACCCGACCCATCAAAATCAGTGATGTGTAGATGTGCAGGTATTTCCAGTGCGGTAAAGCCTACAGTGAGTGTGCAGCATCGGGGAGGTTAAAGAAAGAGAGAGCGACAAGCAGGCTAAAAAAATAAAAAAATAAAACTCCGGTGACTGCACCAGGGAGAAACAGAACACCTACAGGATTCACCTCATAGAAGCAGGCACTGCCTCTTAACGTACCTGTTTGTCCCTTGGAGCCGTGCTAACTGCCATCAGAAGAAGAGGGAGAAAAAAAGGTAGGAGGGAGGGGATAGAAAACCACAATGATTCGAGGGGGAAGAGAGAGAGAGAGGGAGAGAGAGAGAGAGAGGAATTAAAAAATAATAATAATAAAACAGAAAAACAGAAAAAAGAACAACAGGACACAGTTAGAAGGCAAACAGAGACAGATAGGAAATGAAAATGACTGGAATATTCACCAAGGACACAGCAGCACCAGAGAGACAAGGATACAGCATGCATACAAATTACATGTTAATCTTATTCCTCAAGAGCAGTTAATTTAGCCGAAGCGTTCCAATAGCGTTTTGCAATAATTCCAGGTTAATTTTCTTCCATTTCCAATGATGCTACTTAAATCACAGGTTAATTTAAAACTACCAAGAACCAAGTCATAATATGATACAAGAGCTTTATTGGTCCTTTGTTCAAGGTTATTTCACAGATCCCTCCAAAAACAAAACAAAGGTCTCAAAACAAGTGTGGCACCGAATCTCATCTACAGGAAGTTTGCGCTGTTGTACTCGGTCATGTCCTCATGTTTTTGAGCAAAAAATTAAATTCTAGTCGTTTGAGGGGGGGAAAAAAACAACAACTTCCCAATGGGAAATGACCCAAGTGTATTAACAATTACAGGAACACTCCACCCTGAAACACTCGAAACACGCTTCACGTGAAAGATTTTTGATGCATTCGGTGATGAGGGGGCTGCTTTATTTTCGTTATGTCCCATGAGAACTTAGAACTGGTGTGCTGTGGGGGGGTTTACAATGGTATTTACAATGAAAGAAGAACAAAAAATTCTAATTCATAATGGTCATGTTTCATTATTAGCTTCACAAAGCAAAACAGGAAGTGCTTCATTCGTTACTTAAAAAGATTTTGAGCATCACTTGAAGTTATTAAGAAATCCAACTTAAAAGTAGTGGAGATGTTGGACATCAGATGCTGGACTGAAGTCCTAAAAGGCTAAATTAATCGATTCACACAAGCGAGTCATTCAGTTAAATAAATCGGATCAAAGAACCGACTCGAAGACACTTCAGTGTCGTGTAGAGTCAACAGTTGGGAGCATGAAATTGTCCAAAATGTCTTGGAATGCTTAAGCATTAAGAGTTTCTTTCACTGGAATTAAGAGGCCGAGTCCAACTCCTGAAAGACACCCTGACACCAGTGCACAAAGCAGCATCCACAAAGACATAGATGAGCGAGTTCGTTGTGGAAGGACTTGACTGGCCTGCAACCCGATAGATCACCTTTAGGATGAATTAGAGCGGAGACGGCGAGACAGGGCTTCTCGTCCAACATCAGTGTCTGACCTCACAAATGCGCTCCCGAAAGAATAGTCAAGAGTTTCATAAACACACTCTTAAACCTTGTGGAAAGCCTTTGCAGAAGAGTTGAAGCTGTTATAGCTGTAAAGAGGGCGGGGCCAACATCGTATTAAACCCTATGGATTAAGAATTGGGTGTTACTCAAGTTCATATGAAAGTGAAGGCGAGCAAGCAAATATTTTTGGTAATATAGTGTATATACAGTACGTACTGCATAAATACAAATATGGAAGTAATTCAGGGTGGATTTTTCCCTTTTAAATCAATAAAACGGAACACAATTAATGGAAATGATTTGAACAATTCAAATGGCTTCAACTAACTTTTCGATTCAATTTCATTCGGCACCAATAGGGAAAATCTTATTGGAAATCATTTAGACCGATTCCCACTAGGAAGCCTTTTTCAAGCAGAAAAATACAAAAACTTTCTTTCTTCAAGAATTATCAAGAATTCCATAAACCTGGTCAAGGTCAAAACATTGAGTACCAAAACATTGAGAAGTCATTAAATTGTGCTTATTTGTCAAGGACTGAATTTTCTGTGTTTCAAATAGAGCTTAAATATACATTAATCGGAGAGAGTGAGAGAGAGAAGAGAATAAAATGAAAAGTGATCGTCTGGTATACTCTAGCGGCTGTCTAATTGCTCGAGACTGAACTCTTGCGCAATACTGTACGTTGCATATTTGAGAAACGCAAATTCAAATTCAATATCTTCGTTTACACTCCTGATTGTTTACTTCGTTTAAAAACTGTAATCACTTCTCTAAATCGTCGATAACAGGACAACCCTCCATAAATAACGGGTTAGGCAACGCCTGTGTTTGCACTCAATTAAGCGACTCGTTTTTGTTTTTGTTTTTTTAATTACGCAGCTGGGAATTATTTATAGGCTACAGTGCATGGTAATGCTTTTATTAAAAGTGACAGAAGCAGAGTAACCATAGCAACAGGCGTGTTAATTGATATCTTGTGTGCGCGGTTTAAAAATTAAAAAGGCTGACAAATTGAAACGACGATGAGCTTTTCGAGTTTAGACGATTAAACGTATACAAAAGGCTCCATTGTTAAAAACTGGTGATTAGTCATGAGGCAAGATAACGACTAGACTAAAAAAATAAATAAATAGAAAGTCCAGGGAGATGGAAAAACCTGATTTTTTTGTTGAAGGTTAATTTCTCATCTTCGGGTGCGTAATTTATTTTTAAAAACAATTTGTGTAGCTGTACTTTTCAGAGCCCGTATATAAACTTTACAGTTTGTGTAATTCTATACGGAAACGTTCCCTCAGACAATTAAAATAAAACAACGAATAACAACAGACACATGTAAAGTTTCCGACTTTGTGTAACAGAACAAAATAAACAGAGTGAGCAGTGATTATGCGATGCCGCGAGCTTTACCAGAGGAGCCAGACGGAGGCGGAGCTCCAGCTTTCTGCCACAGCGTAGCCTCAGCAGCCAGGCGCCTCACGTACACGTCCGTCACGTCGAGCAGGATGTTCTCTGGCTTGATGTCGGTGTGGATGATCTTACACTTGGTGTGCAGGTAATCCAGACCCTGCAGAACCTACGCAGGAGTTTTAACAAAAGGTTAAAAACAAGAAGTTTTTAACTGTTTGACTTGAAAATTTAAAAGCTTAAATTATTCTTAACAAACCACCTGTATATTCCGCATTACATTTAATTACAAATGAAGAGATAGCACAAGGCTTATTTTTACATGCACACCCGATGACAGTTTTATTAATCCCCGTATCAAGAGATGCAGTAGAAAGCATGCACGTCTTTTCTCCTGTCACATTAACTCCGGCTCAGTGTTTTGATTTGGCGTGTACAAGTATTCTGAACCTTTCCTTCACATAAATAAATGATGGCAGACAATGCCGAGGTTTGTGTTTATCAGATTGTACATCATCTCAGGAAGTGGTGTCGGGATTTTGTAAACATAACATGCACGCATTTGTGAACATTATAAACACGCATTGCCAGTGTACATGATCACTACAGCTGTGAATCAATACTGTTTACTGCCTGATGTGTCCCAAGCAGCTATATTTAGTACTACGGAAAGCATTCAAGAAGCACTGAAATGCTGTGCAACTTTTTTGGTTGATTGTTTAAAAGTCATGTTTCATATAAAGGAACAATATTAATTTTTTTATTTAATTATTATTATTATTATTTTTTTTAACACCAATCATCTGCTCCTCACTCCAGTCCAGCAGGTGGCGGTACAGTAACACACCAACTGTTCATGAATTCAAAAGAAGAAGCAGTGCTTAATATTTCCTGATTTTTTGCGATGCCTGATACATTTTTCAAGAACTTTTGTCAGCTGCATAACCGATTTAATCACATAGCTCTAGTCAGTCCCATAACTATTATTGACTAGGAATATTATTACCTGTGGCTTTGAGTGGGAAAAGGAAGAGGGTGTGGCCATGTATAAGTAGCATCATTTATATAAAATTTACTGCAATGAGGGTAAAAATAAATAAATAATTTAGCTGTAGCTACAATCACTAACATTAGTGTTAAGGTTTTTTTGTGTTTTGATTAATTATCCATTATCAAGGGCAATTAACAAAAACAATAGGACTATAAAAAAATAAGTTATGTGGAACTAAGCTCACTGTAAAGTTATAAAAAAAATTTAAGGGATAAAAGCTGCGAGTGCAGGAGGACATTTCAGGGCAGCAAAGACACATGAGACAAAGACGATTTGTTGATCTGAGTCCTGGAATACTGTATACCTCATGTCAAAAACGTGATCCACAGACGTGAACGTTGCTGAGTCTGGACCTGAGCACCTCCAGATCATAACACTGCCTCCAGAAGCTTGTACAGTCGACACTACGCATAATGGGTGCATCGCTTCATGTGCTTCCCTTCTTACCCGGACACACCCATCACTCTGAAATGGGGTCAAGCTGGACTCATCAGGTCACATGACCATTTCCCGTTGTTCCAAAGTGTAATCTTTATGCTTTCTAGCAAACTTGGGGCTTTTTTTTTTTCCCAGATGAGTCTGACCAACAGGTGGTTTTCTTACACACACATACACACAGCTGTTTAGTCCCAATCCTGTGAGTTCTCATCACATTGTGTGTATATAAAAATGCTCTCATTTTAATTATTAATCACAGCTATGATTTTTACTGTGTATTTTTTTACCATGCAGCCTTGCCAAGAGTTTAAATGATCTCCATCCATAATTTTTTTCCCCCGACTACATTTCTTTCACAAGGTTGACGTTTCAGCACTATCCTTCCAGGTTTTAATGATGTCTCGATAGCTTCTTAACCCGTTCCAGTAGTTTTAAATCACCTTAGTTATTTCAATTTTAACTCCGACATTAACTTTCCTTAATGCAGGCCAATAATAAAGCCCTTCTGAAATAGCGACCTTTTTTCGGCCAGAGTATATAAAACGTATATTGCAAAAAAATGTATTGTACATTTTTAAAGCTGCAAAGTCGTCGCCACACTCCGTCAGGGATTTAAACAGCCATCACATAATTGGATTGCGTCAGTGATTCCTAGTGCTACCGTCAATCATCTCAAGCCCACACGGGTTCATTAACCAAATGAGATTTTTCACTCATTCACTTTCAAGTTCAGATTTTAGCTAATGACTATATAATGACGGTAAGCGCTCCAGATTAAACAATCGTAATTATTATTTTAATGAAAAAAACTTTACAAATAAAAAAAAGGTACATATTTTAAGTTGTAAGTTTTTTTGTTTTTTTTAAATGATCCACAATCAAAGATTAACCTCCACAGAACATGGTCCGTATGTGACGATTCTTTCATGTTAATGCTACGTGTGTGCTGAGTGCAGAAGCGTACCTGACGGAGGATGCTCTTCACACACACCAGAGGCAGGCCCATGTAGTTGGACTTGATAATCCATTTAAGCAGCTGGTGCCCAAGCACCTCCAGCACCATACACACATCTTATTAGTCACAGAGTCAAGGTTATTACTCTCCTGCAGAGCGCGATAAATGGAGTCGAGTTATTAGACCAACAGGGTTATCAGACTCCGACATGAAACTTCACTTTTCATTTTCCTTAACCGACAAGCGAACATATTAACAACCAATGAATCGATTAACTATTATTTTTTAATGCTAACCAGACACATATTGCCCGCTCAGTTTAAGCTCCACATATTGAGTTCTTTCCCTATGTTTTATTATTTAAAATAGAGAAAATCTTATTTGCTCGGCTGCAACAACTCATTGAGTCACTCAGCCCCAACTCTCTCCCTCACATCTGTGAGCAGCCCCGGCACTCTGTGCTCTCTAGCGATTATATTTTTGTCTTGTTTGTTGCATGATCAATGTTTGCGTAAGAAGTAGATGTTCGGGAAGTAACGCAACATTTTTACATACATTTTGCTAACATGAAATAATTTCATTCAAGACTCAAGAGATCAGAGTCTGTAAAAAGATCCGAACTTCCCATCAGTAGTGATCTCACATCGGCTGCATATGTAAAGCACTTTTGTTTTTGAAAGGTCGGTTTAGATCAGCAGCGATCGGTTTCGTGACCCAAAAGCTCGCAAAATTATAAATTATAAGCAGGCTGACTCAATCTCGAGTTCACGAAAA
Source organism: Clarias gariepinus (assembly GCF_024256425.1). NCBI lineage: Eukaryota > Metazoa > Chordata > Actinopteri > Siluriformes > Clariidae > Clarias > Clarias gariepinus. Next base: position 5,251,618 of record NC_071108.1, on the reverse strand, counting down.
TTTAAAACGTAAAATTCTCAAAGGCAAATAATCTATTAAAATTTATTATTAACGTCCCTAAAACATTATGGTGAATCTACTAAAATAGATTTGGAATGAATATTTGTAAAAGACAAAGAAAATAAAATTTATTCAGTTATGCATCCATGTGATTCGTTTGTGAGGTGATTCATGTGACTCCAGAATCGACTTTTTAAAACGAAATTTCAATTAATATACACTTTATTGCTAAAGGTATTCACTCCACCATCCAAATCATTGAATTTAGGTGTTTGAATTAACCTATGAATTAAGATTGGGGTGTTACTCAAGTTCAGATGCATGTAAAGGCAGACGAGCGAATACTTTTGCCAATAAAGTGTACTGTATGTTTGCGGCTATATGAGGCGGCTAAGCGTCATCCTTTACCTATGACCCTACAAGTAATGCACTCTAAACTATTCACACGTTGGCAGGCAGCACTGAGTCACGTGTGGTAGAAGGGAACTATTTACACTCACCTAAAGGATTATTAGGAACACCTGTTGAATTTCTCATTAACGCAATTATCTAATCATAATCATCTCATGGCAGTTGCTTCAATGCATTTAGGGGTGTGGTCCTGGTCAAGACAATCTCCTCAACTCCAAACTGAATGTCAGAATTGGAAAGAAAGGTGATTTAAGCAATTTTGAGCGTGGCATGGTTGTTGGTGCCAGGCGGGCCGGTCTGAGTATTTTACAATCTGTTCAGTTACTGCGATTTTCACGCACAACCGTTTCTAGGGTTTACAAAGAATGGTGTGAAAAGGGAAAAACATCCAGTATGCGGCAGTCCTGTGGGCGAAAATGCCTTGTTGATGCTAGAGGTTAGAGGAGAATGGGCCGACTGATTCAAGCTGATAGAAGAGCAACTTTGACTGAAATAACCACCCGTTACAACCGAGGTATGCAGCAAAGCATTTGTGAAGCCACAACACGCACAACCTTGAGGCGGATGGGCTACAACAGCAGAAGACCCCACCGGGTACCACTTATCTCCACTACAAATAGGAAAAAGAGGCTACAATTTGCACGAGCTCACCAAAATTGGACAGATGAAGACTGGAAAAATGTTGCCTGGTCTGATGAGTCTCGATTTCTGTTGTGACATTTAAATGGTAGAGTTAGAATTTGGCGTAAACAGAATGAGAACATGGATCCATCATGCCTTGTTACCACTGCGCAGGCTGGTGGTGTGATGGTGTGGGGGATGTTTTCTTGGCACACTTTAGGCCCCTTAGTGCCAATTGGGCATCGTTTAAATGCCACAGGCTACCTGAGCACTGTTTCTGACCATGTCCATCCCTTTATAACCTCCATGTACCCATCCTCTGATGGCTACTTCCAGCAGGATAATGCACCATGTCACTAAGCTCGAATTATTTCAAATTGGTTTCTTGAACATGACAATGAGTTCACTGTACTAAAATGGCTCCCACAGTCTCCAGATCTCAACCCAATAGAGCATCTTTGGGATGTGGTGGAACGGGAGCTTCGTGCCCTGGATGTGCATCCCACAAATCTCCATCAACTGCAAGATGCTATCCTATCAATATGGGCCAACATTTCTAAAGAATGTTTTCAGCACCTTGTTGAATCAATGCCACGTAGAATTTAGGCAGTTCTGAAGGTGAAAGGGGGTCAAACACCGTATTAGTATAGTGTTCCTAATAATTCTTTAGGTAAGTGTACAAAGTTTGTTCAGAATCGTAATAAAGTCAGAAAACATTTATATCAAAGAAAAGAGATCAAAAACGCAATACAAATCAAATCGCCACCTAGGTATCGTGATAATATCGTATTAGCTGGTCCATGGCAATTCAGATATACATGTATATGGCAGGATACGAACACCATTGACTCCGGATATCTTGAAGTCATCGATGAGCTGAACTATCGTCTCCCGTTTAGGGTCTGTGGGGTCGCTGTCTCGAACCTGTTCAAAAAGCATAGATATGGACTTTAAAAAAAAAAAAAAAAAAAAAAAAAACTATATACTTGCCAAATTTTAATATTCCTAAACATTTTATTTTTCCTATAATTTTAAATAAAAATAAAAAAACCTCAGTATTCAACACGAACAGATTTTAATCTTCCTTAAATTTAATTAACAAATTCTTTAGTATTCAGGAACCTTGCTAATGATTCCAGTTACGTTCTAGCAGCTATAAACAGTCGGTTCCTCACCCGGCCTCTCTCCATTTCCCTCTTTTAAAGCTAATTACCAAAAATTTATTAAAACACAGCTTGTGAAGATGCTCCTCAAGTCAAAATACTTTTACCTCCTCATCTGAATCCTTCCACAAACGCAGAACATTTCATACAGAAAACTTCCCTTATTAACATTTACACACATTTTCTTGTTTTATACAGTATGGAGCACATGCCAGACAGGTAATCATCAACAGACAGCAGATCCCTCACAATATGAGACAATTACAGTTAGTTACAGCTCCAACGTCCCACATGGTTGTGGAGAACCACTCTGAAGCAGATATCTATAAAGTTTTTTTTTTTTTTATAAAAAAAAAAAAAAAAGGTTAAACTTTTACACTTACACATTTCAGTAGTTTGATCTCATCCAGTGCAGTCTCTGTGTAATGTGGAGCGCTCTTAACCACCTTTAGGGCCACAAATCGTTTCCGCCTAGATACACAAATATGAACACACTCTTTAGTCGAGAACAGGCTATCCTATTGGTTTCAGTTTCTTTATAATCTACATTAAATAATAAGAGAATGTACTAGGTTGCTTTGCAATAAATACATTTTTTCTTAATGATTTTTAAATATCTGAATTGAATGCACCACACATCTCTCTGATCATTACGGCACCAACATTAAGTGAGCTTTGGAACATTCCTCGAGATTGTCAAAAGTTAAAGTTCTTTCCTCAGGACATTCGCCAGATTTTAAACAGCGTTGTCTTGGTTTGCGAGAAATCCAAAGCGTGCACTAAACTACTTAAGAGTACACTCCGGTATCAGTACACTACATTGCACATAGTGAAAGTTTTTTCTGACCGCATTTTTCCACAAAGTTGCCAGTTCAGCATTATCTCCTTAGTTGTTTTCTTTGTTGAATGCAGCCCATTCAGTCCTCCTCCTGACATAAGTAAAGTTGTACTGTACAGTATGTAAACACCAAACCAGGGCGTCTAGACACTTTTATTACTGACATTGGCAGAGATGAAAGAACTTGCTTACCTCAAAAAAAAAAAAAAAAAAAAAACACTTTAATAGACAAAAATAAAATTATAAAATTAATTCTACTGTGTTATTAAAGAAAATGTGAAATGTTGCTGCATAGCTCATTTTACCCTTGGGCTTTTATTGCTTATTGCCTTGTACAGCTTTCACAGCAATTCTAATGTGACTTCAGAGCCTAAAACTACAAACGCATTTTTAATACCACGTTCTACTGAACAAACTGTTTGGCTTCTTATACAGGTCGCTTTATAAAAAACCCATAGTTTTTCCAAGTGTCTCCTGCATCACCGCAACAAGAGATCAAAATTTGTAAACGTCACATTAAAACTGTGGATATACTCGCACCTCCGCATGTCCACATCTTTCCAATTTCACTCTCAGGTGGAGCACATAGTGTTTTGTGTAAAACATACAGAATTGGACAAAACTTTACCATTTGTCCAAAAGACACATGAAGAAATGCTGCAAAGCAAAGATTACTTAAAATGTAATTAAACATTTTTAAATATGCAGTAAACAGTAATGAAACAGCAGCAAAAAGTAATTAACTACAGTCATGTGTAAAATTTTGTACCCCCTCTCCCTCTTTTTATTCTCTTCAATCCTCTTTTTTCCCCCCACGGTGCCATTATTAATTTTCACAAAAATGAAGCCAAATTCATAGTACCCAACACTAAGTACCCCCTTACTGCTTCCAAAAGATTTTGACAGGGAAAGTTGCAGCCAGGTTCTACTAATCGCCAGCCCCTGATTAATTGATCATCAGCGAGTGTTCAGACCTCCATAAAAGCAAAAGTTTTGGCAGTTTGCTGGTCTGAAGCGTTCAGACTGTGGTTGAATCTGGAAAGGGTTATAAACCCAAACAATGTGTAGTTCAACGTTCTACCGTGAGAAAGATTGTTCACAAGTATAGAGCATTCAAGAGAGCTGCCAATCATCCCAGGAGTGGACATCCCAACACAATGGCCTAAAGGTCAGATCATGATGAGAAATACAAAAAAACAAAAATAAATAAATAACACAAGACCCTACATTCCTCACTAAGCACGTTACATGTTAAAACCCATGACAGCACAATTAGAAGAGGACTGAATAAGTACAGTTTGTATGGAAGGGTTGTCAGAAGGAACAATGCTTCGAAGGTATGTCAGAATGGATGAAAAATAAAAGAATCAAGGTTTTTGGAATAAGCAAATGCCCCAAAAAACCTTAATGAACTGAAGTCACATTGTAAAGTAAGAACGTACCAAAGCGATGTGAGAGAATTAGCAAGTCATACAAACTACTGAATCATGGAGGTACTTGGTATTGCCGACGAGAGGGAGATATATATTTTTTGGCTTCGTTTCTGTTATATTAAATAAATAATGGCATGGTTATTTGTGAATGTTGTATGTTGTTCATCTGAGGTTGCATATGCCAAACACTAAGACAATGATCACTAATCACTATGATCTAATAATGTATTTATTTATTTTTTTAGCACACACACAACAAAAAAAGAAACATTAAAAATGAGGGCACTAACTTTCACGCTTGCTTCAAATTTTTGCTGAGAAATACAGCAGCCTTTTATTACCTTTTTTTTCCTCTGGAAAGTTGTATAAGATATAATATTATGCTTTGTTTTTAATACGGTCTTAAAAAATTTTTTCCTTAGGAAATATGAAATGTTTCATATTGGGTCATAAAATAAACAACAAAACATTAAAACATTGGTATGAATAAAACAGCGTGCCTAAGATTCCTGTACATCGCTGTAGATCACAACAACAAGTTGGCAACATTAATGCTAAATAATTTTGATAATGAGCTTTCAGCGTTTAAGGACGGAATACTCACTGAAGATCCCAGCAGAGCCACACGGTAGAGAAGTGACCCCATCCCAGCTTCCTGACTACGTGATATCTGCCATTAAACAGGTCTCCGATCTTTACTGGGTAATAACCGCCTAAAGGAGGGAAAAGAAAAATAACAAAAAATGAACAGCAATAATAAAAGAAAAATAATACTCAGATTATAATTACATGGTTGCTTCAACATAAATGCAGAAACGTTTCACAAGTAATTAAAAATAAGATCTGATTTTTTTTTTCTTTAATCAATTAATTCATTTGTCATGGTAACAGTAACTTCGCCTCACATCAGCTGCATCATAACACCGTCTTTGACTGTATTCCAGTAAAAGCGTGTCTTGTCATGTTTTATTCCTGAGAGTTATAAATAGTGACTTACATCTCCTCTGGTAATCTTACACACAGAAAGAGGCTGGTGCGTGTGTGTCTAGTGGCTCTAAGAAACAGAAACCTTGATGTATTACTCATCTCTCCATGTGTGATATCAGCATTTTAAACTTAAATATCAACCTAATTACTGAGGATCTGTTCTGGTGTTTCCCCACACAGTGTATACTTAGACGGGCCGGCGTTACCTGCGAGCACAAAAGTGCTCCTACCACATACAATCAGGGATCCAACCTACTAACACTGTATGTGAACAGTAAGACCAAGTACATCCAAGTTTACGGGTAGTCCCCAACTTACAAACAAGTTGCGTTCCGGAAGCATGTTCGTAAGTCGGATTTGTTCTTAAGTCTGACAAAGTGAGTTTTATACAGCTTTGACACGAATATAAAACGTAAAGCGTGCCAATCCACTTGACTAAAGCTGTCATCATGTGGCCAAAAACCATAACCACACCTAAGGAAATTAATCTCGCATGACAAATCTAACAATGTTGTCTCTGCGCCCTTAGATGCCATTTTGTCTTAGAGCTGTTTTCCACTGTATTGGACTGTGAACTCTATTACTTTTAAGGTTTTTCCTAAATTAGGATTATTCAGCATCAGGACAGCTTTACAGAACAGACATTTTCTATCATTCTGCTCTCGGACTGATTCACTGAAACCGATGAGGCCGACTAATTTCTCCTGCACCCCCACACGGACTAACATACAATACACCAGACTATAAACATTTTATACATTTACTTACACACTGAGAATACTGTATATAATTGTAAATATTGGTACCTAGTGCACTGCAGTGTATATATTTTTTGTTCAATACTTGCGAGCTACTTCCACGATTACTTTTCATATACGGGTAGATGGAGGGAAGGACAAGTCGGTTGGATCACTGAAATGTGAAATTAATATAAATATCAAATAAATCAAAATACTTAATTGTATTTCTTGTTTGTTGTATGTAGTAGAGCACTTTTGTGCTAACATGTAATGCCGGCTGTGTTCCTGTATAATCTCTGTGGCTTAATATCTCAACTACTCCAAGCCATCTCTAATATCTCCAGTGCACTCAATCTTCTAGGTGAAAAAAAACTGTGTCTGAACATTTCCCTCTTAAACAGCAACCATGTAAGTGTTTTAAAAAGACTAAACAGAACTGTAATGGAGTTTAGTGTACAGTACCTTTACAGTAGTCTCCAGGATTCTCCTGCTCTTCGTCGTCAGATCCGAGGAGCTCTGCGGGCGGGGGGGTGAAATCGGGCGGAGGTGGGCTGAGAGCCTGAGGTGGAGACGTTAGTGGGGAAGGGGCGATCTGAGTAGGAGGAGTGCTGGAGAGAGCAGAAGGTAGGCCCAGTGAAGGAGGTATAGAAGCGCTGGATGCTTCTGATGATGAGAGGATGTATGGAGAAGGAAGCGCTGTAACGGGGACCGTGATCGGGGCTGAGCGCTGGACTGGAGCTGTGGGTTGAAGGTCTGGCGCTACGTGTTGAAGGTCTGGCGCTACGTGTTGAAGGTCTGGAGCTAAGGCATGGACATCTGGGGCCACAGGGTGAACGTCTGAAGGTACAGCATGAACGTCTTGAGCTACAGGGTGAATGTCTGGAGGTACAGCATGGATGTCTGGAGGTACAGGGTGAGCGTCTGGAGATATAGCATGAACGTCTGGAGCCATAGGGTGAATGTCTGGAGGTATAGCATGGCCATCTGGAGCTACAGGCTGAAGGTCTGGAGGGCTCTGAGAGAGATTGAGAGGAGGAGAGGGTGGTGTGTCTGGTGGAGTGGTGGCTCTGTGAATAGTGAGGATGTGACACACATCATCTGAGGTCTGGATCTGGGGCCTGTGTAGGGCATAAACAAATAAAGAAACTGGGTTTAAAAATTACGGAAAAGAAACAAGCTACAAGGTAAATTGTAACCTTAGAGTAATTTAATAAAAAAAATTAAAAAAAAAAAACGAAAACCAGAAAAAGGGAAAAAAAAAAAGTTGCTAGGTGCAAGACACATTAGATACACAGTGAGCTCGACTATTCCGCCTGATTTAAAGTAATTTTCACACCAGTGCGCACGCTTCCTCACTTCCCCTCAATGCAGTGCATCATATCTAAGAACCTCTATACAGAAATATGCTACAGAGATGAAAGTAATTACCATTTCCATGGTTACAGCGACTACTCCAGGACTGTGCAAAGAAACGTAATACCTTACAGGGGTTTCAGGAATTCGATACGCTTTACAGAAAACAAAGTTGAAATTTAGACTGCATCGGGGCTTTGGGAGACGTGTACAGACGTGTTGCTCAGAGATCTCGCGGCTCGAGGTAAAACAATCTCATAACAGATTATACGTCGTGCCGAACACAGAGATTAAAACACTGCTAGCAAGAGAAATCAAGACATAATAAGTTGATCAAAAATAACACGGCTGTATTTTATTTATTCCCTTTTTTTTAGTTTTTTTTTTATGTGCTCCAAGCAATAGGAGGAAAGCAGAACGCACTAAAACATCCTGCGTCCTTTCAGCCCCAGTGTATCTTTTAAATTTGTAAGTTTGATTTGCTCTCGTCCTGACCGCTGCTTAATCTGACAAAAGCATCGTACATTAGGCATCGCTGCAGCCTCGTGGAAGATGAAAGATCTTTCAGCTGGATTATGTCGATGCTGAAATAGATAAAATAAAATATAAGGGAATGACACTGTTACATGTCGAATCTTTCTGCTCAGCGTTGTTCATCTGTCTAATTAAGAAACGCATAATTTTTTAAAACGCAACACCAAAAGCTTTCAGATTTCACCAACAATCAATCTTATCTTCTAGCCTCTTACGCAAACTGTGTAAAACAAAACAAAAATAAATAAATAGAAACACAGGTTCCCAGATTCTCTCTCTCATTCTCATAAAGATTTATTCATAAAATACTTGTATAATAAGCATTTATATAATCAGGGACTAAAAATATAATCGTAAACATTCTGAAATTTGTTTGTATAGTAATGCCAGGCAATAAACGTAATTTTTTTAAATTATATTTATATATAATTATAATAATTAATATAATTAATATTTTAATATATTTTATATAATTACAGTATATATAATTAATAAATAATTATTAACGTTAAATAATGATAATTATAAAAATTTAAAAAATAAACAGTCAAAGCAGGCCTAGACAACCCCATAAATTATTTTAAACTAAACTAATCATTTGATTATAATAAAAGATATTGAGCAGGGGTGATGAATTTAAATTTAATAAGGTCCGTTTCTTTGAGCCAAGGTCCGAATTTCACGTTTGTGTCATGAATTCATCTCTCTATATATGCAGTCATTGTAAAAATAAGCAATTTGAAATTTCAATAAACAGTCAAATTTTATTAACTACCGTCATTAACAACAATCTTTAATCAATCATTCATTCATTCATTTATGCTGCTGTAAAAGCGCTCTGGTTGCTCAGTCATACCTGGCTCTCAGTTCGGGTATTTTACACGACCTCACCTCGGACTGCTACGGATATGTTTGCTGAGTTTTATCTTATAGTTGCGCTTTACATCACTGCTTTTCATTAACATCACGGTTTCAGAACAAACTGTATGAGACAAACTGGTTTTAAACTTCACGCGGGTAGAACGAACATACACTGATCAGTCTATTCATCACTGAAGGGTTAGATTTTCATAATCTGCTTTCCTTTTTTTTCTTTTTTTTAAGCCATGCTCTATCGTGCTTTCGTTTCCGTCCCACACTTTGTCCATACACATTAAACAATTGTGGTGATTTGCTGTTGAGGGACGCGTATCAGAAAACATCAGGTCTGGATAGAACTGTGACAAGCTTCAAAATAAGACCCAAGTCTGTCTTTCAGCCTTTAGTATTGTCTTTTTAGGAGATTTCTAAACATCACTACACATAATTCAGACATTTTTTCCAGGAACCTGTTTACTAGCTGCATTTAACGGCTGATCAAAGTTTGCATGCAAACCAGGATTAGGAAGACAAAATTTAGTTTGGTTTTGCAAACATTTACACTGGAAAAGATTTCTTTCAGATTTTTTTCAATATTTAGTGTTTACCTCGCAGAGATTGACTTTTTCTTAAAATAGCCATGAACATACAAACGAGCTCAAAAGAGTCAGGGTTTATTAGGACGCTCCGATCCTGCTGCTTGGTTTCTTTTTAAAGAGATCGCAAGTTAAAATTTCGAGTGATGATTGGATCACATCGTATGCGCTTTCACAAAAATGCAAGAATATATTTGTGCTCTGTTGTTTTCCTGAGGTACTAAATTTATATTTTGTCTGCTTTGCAAAAGCTGGCCTTTTTGTGATGTGTGTATATTATGACTGAAACAAAGTCGCTCATATCGGCAGCATCTTGTTTAAAGGGGAGACAAGAAGTGCAAAGTGAAAGTGTGCGCCAAAGAGAACAGCTTTATTTCATTCATAAAATATTCAGATCACAAACAACAACATAGCACAATGCATGGCTAAAATATGGTTGTGAATAAGCCTTTTAGAGACAGTAAAACGTTAACGTGAGCCCGTGGCACGCACGCTCTTTCACTTTGCAAAGTTTTGATCAAAAGGCACATGAACGCACGGGCTGATATCGAGATTTCTTTTTTTTAAATGCAGTTTCTCTTCACATAATCCCCCAGAAATACAACAAACATAGATTTATACTTGTTAAATAAGCGCTGCAATTGTGGCGCCGCGGGAAGCGCGTGCGGTGTGAGCCACTTTACTTCAGTCATAATATACTAACATCTTTGCAGTGGTTTTTTTTTGTAATATGCATAAGAATTGTATTTCAATGAATGTTTCAGAAACCATGCTTTATTTCTCTCAAAAGAAGCCCCGTTTCTGTGTGAGGAATCTGAGTGTATAGGTATCGGTCTTTAAAGAAGAGAAAAAAAAAGAAAAAGAATCCTTCCGAGCAGTGTTGGTCTGATGGTTCTTCTAATCGGTAACCTATTAATCCAGCAAAAGGACATAATTACTAATGCCAATTTCAAAGCACTCAAGTCGCTCTGGATAAGAGAGGCAGTGAAATGCCTGAACGTAAACAGAAAACAAAATCTCCTGCTGCGTCATGTCATGTGAAGGAAAGCACTACGAAGAGTGAAAGATCTGCTAAGTGTCGGATCAACATTGTTCAGTTCGTCATGGCAAAAAATACATCAGTGAATCAGGCCGGAAAATATTTCCACCCCGAACCAGCTCGGCGTCCTGTAGCAGGGTTCGGTCCGATTACTGAAATACCAGGTGTCCAATGTATTTATCATTAACAATAAGCAAGTTATTTGCTTATCATCATCAACCGTTCCGGTCTTTTAAATATTATGCTTAAGAACCCCAGGCTTATCCAATAATTTACACAGGAAATGATTGATAAATGAAGCCCAGGGATGATATGGAGATTTTTAAATATCTAGCATTAACCTTGTAGAGATTAACTATTTCTGAAAACAGGATGCACCAACTCTGCTGCTCGGTTCCCTTTCAACAAATTAGAAATACCAGAGTCCTGAGTATAATTAATCACGAGATCCTGCCCATAGTGGTGCAGGGGTAACGAGCTTGCCATTCGCATGTTCAGGTGTTGCGAAAGCCTCTCACAGCTGATTGGCCGAGCTCTCATGGTCGAAGAAGGGATGGATGGCCTTCCCAGTGTCCAATCAATCGCGTCTGATCCAACGAATCGATCTGCATAACTACATTTCTTTTAAACAGATATATTACGCAACATTATGAATAATCACTGATTCTGACGATCAGTCTGATGGACGGCTGTCCTGTTTATACTGTATGTATTGTTCAGGTGACATTAAAATGGACACAGACGAAGAGAAGGGGAGGGCAGACTGTGTGTGTGTGTGTGTGTGTGTGTGAGAGAGAGAGTGTGTGAGTGTGCATATGTGGAGAAGTGAGTCTCTCCACAGGCTGGGGATATTTTTAGCACACACTCATATACAGCAAAAAAAAAAATCTAGGCCACGCGTGTGTGTGTGTGTTGTACTGTACTAACCCGAGCTCAACACTAGGAATCACCTCTGTGGTCACTTTGCGGTGTTTCTTCTTCTTTTTCGGCTTTTTCGTTCGGTTGTTCTGCGGTATTGTGTTACCACTGGACACTGCAATCATCAACAACACACACACACACACACACACAGAGAGAGATTGTGTTAGTACTAGTACCGTTAGCTTACTGCTGTTCCCTATCTACACCAGGCTCTGTCCCAAATCGATAGATATTACAAGCAAAGTTCCCTAGCTATGACGTAGGCACCACAACAACCATTGCTTACGTAGTGCACTCATCTAGGGCGCACAGCGCTATTTGGAATTCGACCCTGTTTTTGCGTCTTATAAAGATCCTGACAGCCCCCAATTATTATTTAATCTACAAAATAACATCGATTTAAATCAATACGCTTATGTATACCCAAATTCCTTAAGGTTTTATCATGATTTGTCATTTTTTCCCCCATGAAGTAATGAGAGACGCTGCGTCCTGGTGGCTAAGCTAACTAGCTAACTTGGCTAACGGTATCCGAATGAAGCAAACTGAGATTTTCATATTAAGCTTCTCACATAAATCGACCGATACAATGGTTTACAACCTAACAACACTAAGTCGTGTTTTAAAAATATGTGTAAAAGTCACTGTTTTTTTTTTTTTAACTCTCACCGTCAGTAGATATCATTGGGACAGCTGTCAGTGCGCGCGCACGCGTTTTCTCCGACGCGGTGGAGGGTAATTCGCGCATGCGCAGTTGCGGAGGGCTAGAGAGACAGGTGGATCCGTTTCAGTCGATTCACTCGGTATAACGTATGGGATATCACGCCCACTCGTGACGTAGGTGTAGCCCCGCCTATACCTATAAGCCATCGTCACCACGGTTGACTCTCAGTTCTTAAGCTCTTCACCTCGATGTGACCACCTTTTCCGTAGAGTTTCCTAGGTGCTGCTAGTTAACTCTACATTTACATTATAGGACTGAGCTTAAAATCAGTTTAACTGTTTCTGTTGGTGTTAGCGACAACAGCCTCATTTGGTTCACTGTCAACTTTAAGTTCACTGTCAGTCAGAGCATTAGCGACATCTCAGTTTGGTTGGTTTCTGTTTAGCTGGGCTAACGGTGCTAGCTAGTATGATCATTGAAGCTTATGTGGCAAAGAAGGAGTCCGCTGTTCGCACGGGAAGGACCAGCACAGAGTGTGCCCTGTCTGTCTGGGAATTCTCCATGCTAAGAAAGACCTAGCTGAGCCCGAGTCATGTGCGCTTTGTCGCCAGCTTCGGTGTTCTATACTGGAAAGACGGGTCACGTTCGTGGAGAGAATCCTAAGAAAAAATACAGTCGCTCAGCAGGACCCCCTACTTTCCGAATGAGCAGTTCCAGCTTCGCCTGTGTTTGCTGACTAGGAGTTTTCGGCAGAAGTCCTCGCTCTTAGCTGGGCAGACCAAACTAAGGTTCAAAGGACCGTAAGCTCTCCTATAGCGCTGGCCAGCAGCCAGGCACTGAGCAGTGTGCTTTTAAGGATAATGACGTGCTCGACGTTGGTCTGGAAATGCACGGCTTGTCAGAAGCCGAGCATTAAATTTTGCTGTCTGCTCAGAGCTCAGCTGCTACTGCGTTAGCAATACTGAGAAGCTGGAGGTGGAGTGGCCCTCCCCACAGCCGGCTCAGAAACCGTCAAGGTTTACAAGATTTTTTCTCCCTCCTGAACCAACAATCATTAAAAACTGCTTGCCCACGTTTCCTGACTTTATTGGTGAGTTAATGTCATGGAGCAAGCCTTTGTTGCCCACCGCCAATAGAGCCATCTCACCCTCGCATAATCATGGAGTTTCTGGCCCTACTGCCCTTCCGTCCAAACACAATTCCGCGCTCAATTCCGTTGCGCTGCTTCAGACGTATCAGGCAATGTGTTCGGCAGAGCACGGCTCACTGGTGCCTCTAGAGAGCCCGATATGTACGCTGCTTAACGAGGTTAGGACTACGACAGACTACATTTTGCGCATGTCTCGTTGTGCGACTCTCTCGGCAGGGGGATGGGTAGCGCAGTGGTAGCACAGAGGCACTCATGGCTTACGGTCTCAGACATCCCATATAGAAATAGGGCTGTCTACTTGGATGAACCGCTGTCTGCTGAGGGTTTGTTTGGCCAGTCACTCGATGCCATTCAGGCAAAGTTTGACTTCAAGAGAAAACAGGCTGAGACGAGACATCATTCAGCGACAAGAGGTGAAGCCCAAACAGGCTCGAAAAGTGACCACTTTGCGGCCCCCCCACAGAAGACCACCTAGCTCGGGCTTTCGCCCGGTGAAACAACAACCTCCTGGGCAAAACTCAAACGGCAGTTGTATGGAGTATGGAACGTTCACAATATCCATTGAGGTGGCACTGTCTCCTCTTCGGGAGAGAGGCATTCGCATACTGGCCTATTTAAAGAAAACAGGCGGAGAAACAGACAGTGCTAGTTCTGTCTCACATTCAGACTCTAGGGTTTTCAGTAAACATGCAGAAAAGCTCACTGACTCCGTCTCAACGGTTTTCATTCCTACTTACCAGCTGAGCACATCTGTCAGAGCACAGAATAGCCGCGTTTCAGCGCTGCCTTGCTCTGTTTCAGTTGCAACAGAAACTTAGTTTTTGAGTGTTTTTACAGTTGATGGGAATGATGGCATCTATGATCGCTGTGGTGCCTCTTGGGCTGACAGTGACTCTGTCATGCATGTTAGCTCTTCTGCCCTGGAGGGAACCCAGGCTGTTATGCCAGGGCTCTCCAATAGGCAGGGTGTCGTTTTGCAAATTAGTGTCAACAGATGCCTCTCTCAGAGGGGGACACTCTGTGCGACGGCTCTGCAGTGAGGGGGGCGTGGTCACAGGAACAACGCAGGCTTCACCATCAACTATTTGGAACTGTTGGCGGTGTTTTAAGCCCCGAGACATTTTCATCTGACTCTGACAGGACATCATGTTCTGATCAGGACAGACAACATAACAGTGGTGTCGTATATAAACAGACAAGGTGGACTCGCTCAGTCCCCCCGCTGAAACTATCTCATTCTCTATTGCTATGGTCCAGTGTTCATTTTCTGTCACCCAGGGCCGCTCACATCCCAGGGCACCTAAATCTGGGGGCAGACCTTCTCTCCAGGGGTGCCCGCTTGTCAGGGAATGGAGGTTACACCTCTGGGAGTGCTTCGGCAGGGCAGTAGTGGATCTCTTTGCATCCAAAGAAAATGCTCACTGCCCACTATTCTTCTCCATAACAGATCGCAATGCCCCTCTGGGGATCAATGCGCTGGCACAGTCATGGCCCCCAGCTCTATTATATGCTTTTCTTCCAGTAGAACTGATTTTGCCTGTCACAGAGAGGGTGCGCCAGTGGCCCCTCGTTTCAGTGCTCTATACTGAAGGTTTTGTCTTTTCTACAAAAACTGTTAGAAAAACACATTTCCATCTCTACTATTAAAGTATACTTGGTGGCTACTGTATATCCACCTGTCATATAGGTTTTGATGGAGTGTCACCAGGGGCTTATCCGCTGGCAATACAATTTTTAAGAGGAGTATGACGTCTGCGACCCAGTGTGAGGTCTGGTGTTCCATCTTAGAACTTATTGTTAATGCTTGAGGCCCTCTGTGGTCCTCCTTTTGAGCCAATTGAGTCTATAGATATGAAAATTCTTTTATATAAGATGGCACTTCTTCTTGCTTTAGCATCTACTAAATGAGTGGGTGATCTCCACGCTTTGTCCGTCCATCCATCTTGTACGCAGTTTGCTGCTAATGGTTTAAAGGTCACTCTATAGCCGAACGCGGCCTATGTACCTAAGGTTGTTTCCACTGATTATAGCTCTATGGTCTTGGACCTTCATAGCTTCTGCTCCACTCCTTTTGCTTCTGAGGAGCAGGGAAAATTGCATAATTTGTGCCCGGTATGTGCACTACGGGTTTACATTGCTTTGCCAGTCCAGTAAAGGGTAAGGCATTCTCTAAACAACGGCTTTCCCATTGGATTGTGAAAGCTATTCCATTAGCTTATTGCAGCAAAGGTGCCCCATTGCCTCAGGTTAAAGGCACATTCAACAAGAGCTATGGCAACATCTTAGGCGCTGTTTAAGGGCTTGTCTTTAGGTGATACTGTATTTGGCAACCAGTTGGTCTTCACCACTCATTTGTGTCCGGTTCTACTGTCTTGACATAACGGCCCCCTCGGTTGTTCATTGTGTCCTCTCTGCGGGGTCAAGTAAGTGGTAGAGTAGCTATCTTGTTGATAACTTTGTTAGATGCTCAGCGAGGCGTGAATATATGTCCCATACATTACATTATTTGTTGTACCGAGTAAATCAACTGAAAGGGAACAAATGGTTATGACTAGGGATGCACCGAAATGAAAATTCTGGCCCGAAAACGAAACCGAAATTTTTGGATGCACTTGGCCGAAAACCGATACCGAAACCGAAAATGGCTTCATTAAAAAACATGTTTAAAATATTTTCTTTTTATTTGTATAAAAAAATGTTGCATATTGCAACTTTGCTGTCCTCATCTGAAACTTTGAAGTGCTTCCAAACCGCCGACATACTCCGTGTTTGATGCGTAATGACAGCGCGAACGAGACGGGAGGATGGGAGAGGCCTGGCGACAATTTCGGCTTTTATTTTCGGCGCTTTCTTACGTTTCGGCCGAAACCGATAATGCTATTTCGGCCGAAAATTTTCGGCGGCCGAAATTTCGGTGCATCCCTAGTTATGACTATAACCTCTGTTCACTGAGGAAGAGGAAGGAGGTACAACACATTGCTGCCCCACCTCTCAGCTTAGCTAGGCAAAAAGTGGCTGTCGAACTGAGAGTCAACCCTGGTGACGATGGCTTATAGGTATAGGTGGGGCTTCAGCCAGGACATGAGAGGGCATGATATGCCATATATTGTGTGTTGTACCTTATTCCTCTCCCTCAGGAAACAAAGGTTCCCTGTCATAACCATATAGTCATAACCATTCGGTCTGGGGTGGCCAATAATAAATGTGTTTTATAACCACACCAGTATTGACAGACCATATGCACTTCTAGAAAAGACTAATAATACCAAATTTTTTAAATCAGTCTCTTTTTTTATACTTTGCCCATCTGTCCGTCAACGTCTCCCGCATCCCCTCATTAAAAATTTTTTGGGCTGAGCTGTGAGCCACGAATGAACCAATGTCTTCACTTCTTCATCGGAAGTAAATCTTCATCCTTGTAAGGCTGCTTTCAGGGGACCAAACAGTAGACAAAGGAAGATTAGGACTATAGGGACAGTGCTTTAACGGCTCAAAATTAAGTCGACAGTGGAAGATGCGTGGACGTGCATCGTCATGCGAGATCATGATGCTCTTGAATAGCAGTCCTCTGCCTTTAATCTGAACTTTAGGCTTCAGCTCTTAAATTAACATCTCACTGTAATGAAATCACAAGTGGGGAATCCATTTTTACTTCCACCGCCGTTACAAATGAATAATATAACATGTTCACACCTACATAGCAGTGACCGGGATGACAGCAGCCTCGAACGGAAAGCGATGATAAGACAACAGAAGTTTTAATATATAGATAGTTTTAGTATGTACAGTATGTATCTAACTATCCGTGGTGGGGGTAGCTGGGTGGTTAAGGTGTTGTACTGCTGATCAGGAAGTTGACCTGGTTCAAGCCCTGACGTTGTTGGGCTGCCATTGTTGGACTCTTGAGCACCCCCTTTACCCCCAAAATGTTCAGATACAATCGGGTGTCAAGATGGCAACCCGAACCCATAAAGTAACTGCCACGGAAACGATGGATAAATCTCCAGGCAAGGAAGAATCTGTCGCCAGACCCTATTCACTCTATCTATCTATCTATCTATCTATTTATTATATATATATATATATATATATATATATATATATTATTATATTTTATTTTTATTTAGTCAAGGAAGGCAGTACTGCCGCCTCACAGCTCACAGAGTCCTGAGATTGATCCTAAAACCCGCATGTTCTCTCCTGTGTCTGTCTTGCTTCCTTTCACCATCAAGAAACATTAATCTTGCTTAATCATGATAAATCAGTTTAGCACAACCTCTTAGAACAACCATTTAGCACAATCATTTAGAACAGTCTCATGTGTGCCGGGCTGGCCCTGTGTTTGTTGGCACCAGGCTACATACCCAGCATCCATCGTCTGCAAAAATATTTCTGACAGTTACTTTAATAATCACAAAGATATAACACTAAAGATAAACTATGAAATATATAATACATTATAAATAAGCCCCAACACACCCCTCTCCCATTCACAGACCCACCTCGCATTCGGCACCCTAGGCGACAACCATCTATGTGACCTGTGCCACGGGTCAGCCCTGCATCTGTTCCATGATCAGCGACAAATATGGTATAAATGTAGGACATCACTCTTAACGTCTGTTTATGTCTTCATATTCTAGTGTTTTGCAATGAGGTGCTGAAAAATAAAATCAATGATTTATCTGCAAAGGCTCATAAATAAATCTATCACAGATAAGCTGCCTGAATTTTTTAAACATAAAATAACAACAAGGTGAAATAAACATTACCTACCTCTGAATCATGTGTGATTTTGACTGCTATAAAGCTGCAAGTGCGTCACTGCGTTTCCATTAAATATTCTGCAAATACAGAATTCAGTTTGTGTTCTACGTACACATCATGCTCCGAACTTTCAATCTGTATACCTACTTATTATATTATTATATTAACACACATACAGTATGTACAGTACTGTATATGCCACTGTAACACTAGAATTTGGGGGGGTCTTAACATATCTTATCTTGTCTTACTTATCTGACATTACCACCCTGATGCTGCAGGACATTTAAAATGAACAAGGGAAATAAAAAAGTGAGGGTTAACAATAAATAAGCAGAAGGCTTTAAAATGACATAGGAAAAAAAAATCTAATTTAAAACTAAGGAGACATAAAGTATAGAAGATTATTCCCGGCGTACTATTCTAGCCTTTTTTTTTTCTTTTTTTTTTTACTCACGGGTAATCCATTTACTTTTTAATATCTGATATTTCGACTGAGTCAGAAGTCATCCAGCATGCAATTTTTACTTTTAAATGAGAGAGAGAAAGAGAGAATGTGAGGAATCTGTATATGCCTATAAATAATTTATGCACAAAAGGATTCGCTTTGTCTGTTTTGTCGACCGTTATTACGATTATTATTCTTACCACCGTTAGCGAAGGACGTTTTTAAACTGTCTCTGAAAAATATAGCTCAGTTAATTGGTGTGGTTTAAAGATTTCAACACACACAATGCTGAGGGAAAATGGTTAGACATGAGCTGAGAGGATTTCTGGACAGTACATACTGTACAGCTGCTATTACAGTATGGACACCAACATGCAGGATGTATTGTACATACTGTACTGTAGACACACAGTTTTATAAATAATAAAATAAATGATGAATAAATGTATGCACCAAAATCGGTCGCCATTATTATAAATAATTTATAGTGAATTATAATTTATTGATGCTCCAAGGGGTTAACCTGGAATCTTTCTGTAGCTTCTGAAACTTGTAAACAAGGCTTGTTAACAAACGATCTCCGAAAAACATAAAGACGTCTTTCAGGTCGACCCAGTGCTAACATTTAACCCTTTCGTTTGAATTGAAAAGTAATTCTATCAAAGTAATAAAAAAAAGTCATTCTATATGAGGTGGCACGGTGGTGTAGTGGCCCCTTGCGCCTCTAGGGTCCGGATTTGATTCTCAGTCAGGCTCGATTCCCGTCTCCGTGTACATGAAATTTAACATGAAATGTTCTCCCCTTGATTGGTGGGTTTCCTCCGAGTACTCTGATTTCCTCCCACAGTCCAAAGATATGCAGATTAGGCTAATTGGTGTTCCCAAATAATAAGTGAATAAGTGTAAATAAGTGTGCCCTGCGATGGATTGGCACCCTGTCCAAGGTGTACCCCACCTCATGCCCTAGTCTGCGATTCAGTGACTAATTTATACATCACTTTTAAGGATTGGTCGTTTCACTCTCCGAATGCTGCAGTGGGGTTCGAGTCACCTCAACCGGCAGCATCGTTTGCAGACTTACAGTAATTAAAAATATTTTACTGCAGCTTTGATTACTATCATGGTGCAGGTTAAACTTCAGGCAGATATCCAAGTACAAAAGATTTTATTAAATTCAGGCCCTCCGAGTGGTGCAGTGGTCCTGTGCTCGCCCTATCATCCGGAGATCGCTGGTTCGATCCCCGGGTGATGCTGTTACCTCTCACAGCCGGAGGTCTAGAGAGAGCTGATTGGCTGAGCTCTATCAGGGGGGAGGGATGAGAGGTACTTGCGCTCCCACATTAATCACGGCTCTACAGCCAATCAGGGGCGTCTGTGAGCTCGCGCACGTGGAAGGAGCGGCTAGCGCTTCCCTCCGAGTGTGTTACTCCACTCCTAACGGTGCGTGAGCAAGCAGTTTGAAAAGATGCAGTCGGTTGGCGTCACGCAGTTCGGAGGAAACACGTGATAGTCTTCGGTTCTCCCGGCTGAGTGGTAGTAGCAGCTTTAATGTGGGAGCCCCCTAGTGACGGGGAGGAATTGGCCACGACTAATTAGAGAGAAAATCGGGAGAATATCCAAAAAACAAAAAGTTTTATTAAATTCTGTCCAGCGGTCACTTTTTAGATCCAGATTTCCTCCCTATATATGAAACGCACTAAATAATTGAAAGAGCAAGTTCTGATCAATGTAAAAACAAAATCTCTCTTTTATTTATATAGATGAGATCTGTTTCCTGAGAAACCATAACATATGACCTTGACGTATGTAAGACTATATCAGTTTGCTTGTGTGAACTTGGTAAAAGTCCCTCAGATGGTCAGAAATCTTCCTCACAAACCACTGGCCTGGTTAGCACGTTGCTTTTTTTATTCCAAGTCTTTTGATCACGTTCCCCTTCATGTCTTATAAACAGGCTGTCTTTACAAAAAAGCAAAGCTCAGGCCTAGTTGAATAGAATCAGCTAATCTGGCTAGCGTTTGAAGAAGGCGGATGAGGAGGTGAAACGTTGTGCATACTGATCGACAATCACTAACTCCAGTCTCTCATCTTTCATACAGCAGAAACCGCAGCAGCAGCAGCCCCTCAAGACTTCGACAAATGAATTAAAGATGACTTTAACTTCAACTCACTCTCCTGATCTGCTTCACTTTTGAGGTAAAATAATGTAACACAGATTAGTTAAAGTTGCGTCCCAAGCAGGCATGGCATGACATCTCCTTCAAAAAAACATTTTAAGACACACCAGCTAGCATCATGGGTCAAGAAGCTTAACACGAAGCAGCTTAGGTGTTGTTGTGGCAGATTGATCAGGGCTGAGAGGGATTCCAGGTCGCAGCTGGACGTCTTCGGAAATACATCAAAAGAATTCCAAAGCAGTGAAGTTTTGTCCCAAACCTATTTCTGGTGTGTTCTGGTCACTTTGTTCCTCTCCAACTATATTGTGTTTCCTTTGGCTTTCCCTTCCCAGGTATATGCTCCTCATCGCCATCTGCTGGTGATCGTTCTATTCCTGATGTCGCCACCCCATTTACCGTAGTATGTATACTTACAAACTGTACATAAAACAGCACTTATAAGCTCACTTGCACTACTTTCAGTGTAGACACATACAGGACAAGCCAACTACATCAACTCTGCGGGTGTACCCCTGCTTCATCAGGAGTGCCGTGCCCCTCTGAGCCACGCCCGCCATTATCTGGGCAACTCAATTTGTCGCTGTAGCAACCGAAGCTGAACCAAGAGTTGCACAACTGAAGGACTTCAAAAGTTAAAGAAAATACTGTCTGTTCTCATGCCAGTGCATAACCGATCAAACATCATCATGCGTTATATATATTTCATAACACTGCTCTACTCATCAGTGGTACTTCCTTTGGCAATACTACAGTATTTCCATGCCACTGGATATACCCTCACAAAGCACTTTATTAGGAACACCTGTACACCTGTTCATTCATACAGTTATTTAATCAACACATTGTGCTTCCTAAATGATGTGCTGCCCTGTGTTCCTGATAAAAATGCTTTGTAAATAAGATTTTTTTTACCTGGATCTATAGTATATTGCTGCAAAAATAAGTGAGAATTTGTCTCTGATTTGGCTTAGTAAGTTTTTTTGCCTCAGTAAATTAAAGATGTGTCAGAGAGAACCTTGTTATTCCACGATCTTCACTCGCCTGTACAATGTTCAATGCTAGCTCATACTTTCAAAGATTTTCAGCTCCCTCTGTTCCTTGAAAATGTTACAGGCGAAAACCAAAGCCTTTGTAGATTCAACCATTCTGAACTCTCCGTCCTTTTAATAAGGATTTAATCGGACAGATTTTATGCACAAATGAATCATATGTTAGTTAGTTAATCAGTGTGACTTCCCTGAGATGCGAGTCTGTGACGAGCAGCTAAACCAAACGAGCTATAGGACCTGTAATGAACTGTATGAACTGCAGCTGGGAGTGCATCCTGCAGTGACTGTTTCAGCCGCTCGTCCAAGTTCTTGGCCCCAGCTGGAGGTAGATTTACTGTGGGCTGGTGACTCCGTGTAATGTGTTTCTCAGGATGCTCACTGTGTGTTGCAAACACACACACACACACACACACACATAAATAGACACAGTCATACTGAGGACCTGAACATTTTCAAACACACACACACACACACACACACACACACACATATATATAAATAGACACAGTCATACTAAGGACCTGAACATTTGCAAACACACACACACACACACACACACACAAATAGACACAGTCATACTAAGGACTTGAACATTTGCAAACACACACACTTACACACACACTTACACGCACACACACACACACACAAATAGACACAGTCATACTGAGGACCTGAACATTTCCAAACACACTTACACACACACACACACACACATACATAGACATAGTCATACTGAGAACCTGAACATTTTCAAACACACACACACACACACACATATAAATAGACAGTCATATTGAGGACCTGAACATTTTCAAACACACACACACACACACACACACACACACACACACACACACACACACACAAATAGACACAGTCATACTGAGAACCTGAACATTTTCAAACACACACACACACACACACACACACACAAATAAACACAGTCATACTGAGGACCTGAACATTTGCAAACACACTCACTCACTCACACACACACACACACACACACACACACATACATACATAGACATAGTCATACTGAGAACCTGAACATTTGCAAACACACACACACACACACACACACACACACACACACACACACATAGACACAGTCATACTAAGTACTTGAACATTTGCAAACACACACACACACACACACACACACACACACACACACACATATATAAATAGACACAGTCATACTAAGGACCTGAACATTTTCAAACAATCACGTTTTGAGGGAACGCAGGCTTCGCGTGATGCCGTAACAAAATCTGTCTGGACAGACATACAGAGATACAGACACACCTCACATATAACACACACACACACACTGCAGACATAGTTATAATGAGAACCTGGACCATTTGCACAAACATACACACACAAACAAACATACACACACTCATACTGAGGACCTGAACATGAACTAACACCTGCACACACACACACACACACACACACACACACACCCACCCACGCTTACAGTACACTTACAGAATAGTAAGGGTTAAAGGTAACATAGCGGTTTTTGCACACACACACACACACACACACACACACAGAGCAGTAAGTAATAGAGGTAACATAGCGATTTATTGGCAGTGTGTGGGTGAAGTTGCTGGCCTTAGGCAGTGCACACACTCACCATGTTTACTCTGTATATTACACATGACCCTGTGGGAGTTCTGACCCACTTACACACACTGACCACAGGTACACATAAAGAACCTTTCACAGAAAGCATCGGCAGTGTGGGTTCATCTAAACACAGCTCTAAAAACTTACAAAAGAATAGAAAAAACTGTTGGAATATGAGTACATTGGTTTCAGTACAGTTTATATTAAATAGCTGTTAATAGATATTTTAATAGTTATATTTAATGTATAAATGTATTGCTCTATCTGATTTCATGCTTTAACGGTGATAACAGCGTCACCATGGTTACAGTAAGCTGCGCTTCCCTGCATATAAGCAACAACGATAACAAAAAAAAAATCTTGCAAAAAAGCATTTTACACTGATGTGAATCCAACTTTATTTGCTAAAGCAACATTTAGATTGGAAATGTAAGGGTAAAAACACAAACGTATAAAAAAATCACATTTTCCCCATTTCCTACCAATTTGCATTGCAATTTTCCCTGAATTGTGCGACAATGACAATTGTTATAAGCGTTATACAAATAAAGTTTAATTGAATTGAATACGCTGTACTTTAAACAAACTATTAGAACTCTAGACTGAAATGTCGCTGTTGTATTCGTTGTTATCCTGTGAGAGTATTTTACTCTGGTGATGGTCTCACTTCCTCCAGTAGGTGCTGTACATGTTGCTGGGAAGTGCCGTCCCTCCGGTTTGCCATACAGGATGTTACCGGGGGCTGTTGAACCCTTTGAGCAAAGAGAATTACCAGAAAACTAGACAGCAGGATCTTGTAAGAAGCGAGAAATATCACCACCAGCGTGAAATGCAAAGAAGAGATGATGGGAAGATCGCTGCTATCGAAATTTCTCAGCAGGATTTATCAATTTATTAAAAAGGAAATGTGTCTATGTGAGTACCATGATCGTGCTCACAGCATGAAACAATCCTTTGGGCTGATAAGATTCAGAGACCTGTATCACGATGAACATCAACATGTGATGATCCGAGTCTTCCTACCTGTTGTTTTTTTTATTTATCAACCCCTGGCTTATAATAGAGTTAAGACTGGCACATGCTTTACTTTTTCTGTTACTGCAGTAGCGATTGTTGTTGTTTTTTTTAAACAAATAGAGGGAATTATATACAGTATACATATATGTTGTGTGTACTGTATATACAGTTTATATATACACTCTGTGAAACCTTGTATATAAATGCCCTTCCTTGAATTTCCCGCCTTATATACTGTATGAAATTTTGCAAGAAATGTGCATCGACATACGGATAAACGAAACAAAAGCGAAAGTTGCACGTACGTCCGGGAGCCGATCAAAACTTGTTTGCATCAGTGGACAGCTAAGCAAAACAAGTTTGCGTTTTTTCAGATTTTTCTGCATTTGCATTTTGGGCAGCATTTAGTTAAGACATAGCACCACATCTGTATTTGTTATGTTTATGTTTCTCAAATACAAAGCAAAAAAAATAAAAATCTTCTTTAGTGTATCCAACAAAGATCGCCTGAGGCCTGCTTACGCTTTAACTGTATGACTGATACTACAACTTGTGTGGTGTTGTCCTCACAGAGCGCTCACAGGGCAAGAGACACACCCTTAAAATCAGACCAGATTACAATTTTGACAATAATGGATGTATGTTGAATTATTTTCTGAGGACAGTAAATCTGTACTGTTATACAAGCTGCACATTGACTTGTTTGTTTGCAAGTTTTATTTCTATGGTATTGTCCTTTAAGAAGATATACTAAGATCCTCTGGATTTAGATATACTAAAATGTTTGCTGAAATTAGAGGCGTGTACTCACTTTTGTAAGTGGGTGTAGTTCCATATAATGTAGCGTATTATACAACAGTTGGTTCTGACAGAGTAATCTGCTTGGACAAGAGGCATTCAATGAGTGGTGATAATAGAGCATAACAGCACTGGGAGTTTAACTACATGTGTCTAGTGATGGGAAGTTTGGATCATTTTAGTGATTCGGTTCTTTCATTTCGTTCTTTTGATCAGAATTAAAAATAAAATGTTACATTTTCAACAAACAGACCCCCAACACGTCTACATACACAAATTGTGGCTATAGCTCCAGTAGCTATGGGAGTGATTACACAAAAGAACAAACGATTTGGATCAAAACTCGAAACTCTGTTTCCTGTACACCACCTATGGAAGTTTTGTGATGCTTTGCGCAAAATCTGAATCCTTCTGAATTCTGACTACTAACAGATGTGAGAGGAACGCTGTAGAAGTCTTCCTATGGAGCAGAGGAGGCTAATGCATGTTTCACTCTTTCAAAAATGTCTGAATAAATAATTCAGCTCAGAAGTCTTCTCATTATCCTGCTCAGGATCAGTGTAGTCTGTCCTGAGAACACTGGGTGTGTGAGGTGAGAAAACACAGGGCCCCAGGCACACACACATTCACACACAAATTGAAATGGGAAATCCATGTTTTGGGAGGCGGCGGACCAGAGAGCCCGGAGCTGTTAGGGTCCACCTCAATTCACTCCAAGGACCTGGGAGCGATCCTAAAAGGTCTTGCTGTTAGGTTCTCACTTACACCTGTGTGTGAGTTTCCTCTGGCTACTCTGGCTCCTTTACACTGTACAAAAAAACATTAGGCGGATTGTTGACTCTAAATTGCCTGGAAAATAAATGAATAAATAAATAAATAAATAAAGCCAGTTCCACTGTTAAAATTATAACCTTTATTTTTTCATTTCTCATACAAATTGTGATTTCATTCACTGTATTGATTATTTTGGCTCTTAATTTCTCTTTAACAGAGAAATGTATCCAAGTCAAAAACATTTTTTTTCTTCGTAATATTTACAGGCACATATACACAACTGTTAGCAAATTATATTCAATACAAATACAAAAGAGAATTGAAGTTTACAACAGGCCGAAGCTTTCTTTTAACCCTGATTCCTTGAGAAAATTACATCATTTTCGTTTTTTTTTTGCCCCTTTGTGATATATATATAAAAAAAGTGTAAAATATGGCGATTTGCCCCACAAACACCTGTCGACTGTCCCTCTGGTGTCTCTCACACACAATGAGTAAAATACAGTAAAGTACTGCACATTTGGCAAGACGGTGTCACAGACAGTACAGTCAGGAACAAGTTCACTCTCGTTTATATATTTTTTCATTCTCTTGAGGAAAAGTGTTTGTTTCGTACACAGGGGCTTTGCTCATACGTACACACGCTGTCCAGTCGGGCCGGTTGTGAACCACAGACACAAGCATCATGCGCTCAATTTAAAAAAACAAACAAACAAACGCACAAAAAACGAACAAACAAAAGGCAATAAAACCTCATGCATGCACAAGTCTCTAATAATTAAGACTACACTGAGAAGCCAAGCATTCAAATTTCAGGCTAACACACATGTTCTGTATAAACTAATGAAGATTCACCTGCTGTTTTAAACCACCCAATTCTGCTTGTACTCTAGTTACCACCCAATTCTGCATGTACTATTACTTTCGTCAACCCTGATATTACTAAATTATACCTAAATAAATATCAACTTACAATTTGTCTTCTTTTTCAATAACAATAAAAAAACCTTCTAAACATTTTAACTATTTGAGTATTTCAACAGTCCCTCATAACAAAGGTGCAGTTTGTAATCGTTTAAAAAAAGTAAAAAAAAATAGTGGTTTGTCACTTTGCCATGCAGTGGGTGTGGCTAGATCCTTCATCGTAGTTCTTTTTCTTTTTACATTTTTAAAACATAGAACCGTCCCCAAGTGGAAGAAAGCTCCGCCTCTTTTCCTTAAAAGTTAACCTGTAAGGCATATACAAGTCTGATGCTTCTTCGGTTTCTCCGTCGATCGCTCATGAAGTCCACCATCTTTAAAGTCGTATCAATTCCTAAGAACCAAACGTAACACGAAGACGTGGATAGACAGGAGCTTCCAGCGTGAGAGGAAATAAAAACAAACAAAAAAAAACCCAGTCTCGTTCTCTCTCTCTCCTGTTGATCACAGTGGCACGAGCCAGTCGTGTTTGTCTGTGAGCTCATGTATGTGGAAGCGGGTGGATAGCGCTTTCCTCTGTGGTTTGAAAAGATGATGTGAAGATTAGCTAATTCCACGTGTCTCAGAGGAAGCACGTCTTAAGCCTTTACCTTCCTCGTTACGTTCGTAGGATAAAATATTTATATTTAGGCATGTCCTATACAATGTGCTTTACATTTTAATGATCATCTTGTTTTTTCCTTTGTTGCCTCCTTACTCCACTTTCGCTTAAAAAGAGGAGCCAATAACCATGATAGGGAAGAAATGAAAAAAAAAAAAAGCACCTTTTAAGAAAAGAGATGTGTCTGTAGTTTTAAAATATCAGTTAGGATTGATTGACGAGAAGAAGAAAAGCTTGTCAGTGTTTTTTTTTGTCTTTCTTCTTCTTAAAATTGGAATTGCAGCTAGTAGACAGATTTACAAATTACAAACAGCTCCGTTTGTATGATATTATATACATACAGGTGTGTGGTATTTGTGTTTTGCCCAGCCCACATTTTTTCACTGGCTGATTGAGGACACACACACACACACACACACACACACCCTGTTCAAGCAATCACGAAACAACCTAGCAAAGATTTATAAAGCAACAGAAGAGACTAAAGTGTAAACACAAAGTGCTGCAGACAAAAAAAAAATGAGGCACAAAAAGAAATTGTGATTACAATTTGATATCATTTCTATTTACACAAGCATCACAGAAAATGCAAAAAAAATATTTATAAAAGCCTGAAGATTGAACACTTCAGATCAGTGTACACTGGAAAGCATTTAGCAATACTGAATTACCGTGATGGGCAGCTGTGATCCTGAGACAGATACTTTACAGCAATGACAGCAAACACACATTTATACAAAAAAAACGTTGTAAGTGGTGTGAATAGCTGAATGTGTCCAGTCCAGCCTTTGTCTTTTTTAAATCCCTTGGCACTTTTCTCTCCTCTATTTGGCAAATAACGTCGAGCTTGTATACTGGAATCGGTAATCGTTATTAAAGGTTACAAACAAGGCACGTTTGGTAATCTTGTATAAATAAGTGCTATTTACAGTAAAAATAAGTTAGTTACTTCTATTCAGTGTCGGCACGTCTTCAAAACACCAACCTTCGCACAGTGGCTCCGCCCACTCACCGATTCGCTTATCTCAAAAAACGCCTTCGTGCCTCGCTTACAGAATTCACTTTCGTCGTTTGTAAAATAAAAAAAAAAGTAAATCTGTGCTAAGGCTTCAGTCAATAAAATGGTTTTGATTTTTTCATTGAACTCAGCAGGCAAGTCGAAAAAGTTGTTTTAGACTACTACTTAAAAACAAAAACAAAATAACAGATAGGGCTAAATTGATTATCAAAATTGTTCTGTATTTTTTTATTCTTATTTCAATACTGAA
Source organism: Clarias gariepinus (assembly GCF_024256425.1). Classification (NCBI taxonomy): domain Eukaryota; kingdom Metazoa; phylum Chordata; class Actinopteri; order Siluriformes; family Clariidae; genus Clarias; species Clarias gariepinus. The sequence goes on along the minus strand of NC_071108.1, from coordinate 5,222,789 downwards.
ACTATTTATCGTAACTATTCTGAACAGACCCGCTTCATTTGTACATCACCACCATACAAGTTTAACTTAACATATTGTACATTTAAATCAATGATATTTAACGGATAAAGTTGAATTATGATCGTGATTAAAACATGATTAATCTCTCAGCCCTATGATAACGTCTGTTGAGCATTTTGTTATTGCTCGAAAAAGTTGCTGCTGTTTCTTTCTCACTTATCATGTAAAAAAGCGATTCATTCAGTCTTTTACCTGACCAGCGCGTTCACTATGACAAGTCACCTAAATGGAGGTTAAAATTGAAATGCTATCGTCCAAAAATATAAAAGGAAAAAAAAACAAAAAACAAAACATGGCATACATGCACACACAGCTGCTCTCGGACACATACACACCTTGTGCTGTAATAAAACGTGCTGTTTTTGCACTTGTTATGGCACTTGTAATTGTGATTTAAAATTCGATAGGAATGAGTGCATCGTATATAATTGCAAGAACCTAATTGATATGCCCGGCTACAAAACGGAAACTTACACTGATGCTATGTTACATAAAGCTGCACAGAGTCGACGTTTTGTTTCTGTCTAAAAGCAAAAAAAAAAAAAATCATCTTGATCACAAATACACACACTCAAGAAATCACATGCACGCTTCAGACGTGACATACGAGTGCTGAACAGCGTGGTAGAAAAAACAGTTTGATGTGCTTAGCAGGTTAAAAAAATGGCTGTATGTGCTTTTTTCTTCTTTTTTAAATCTCACACACTCTCAGTGATAAAAACCTGCCTTACTACTGATGCTTCTGCCTTACTCGTTCTCTTGTGTTAAAACTTCCCTGGAGGCAGAAGCAGGAAGTGGCGGTGAAGGCGAAAAGGAGAGGAGGGCGGGGATTGGGGGAATCAGATTTCTCGGCTCGATTGGATTTCACGCAGCATGGATCTGGCTTCTTTCATCGGCCATGCCGGGCTGGTCGAAGCCTCTCCTCCTGTGGGTCAGGGGGTCACAGGTTAAAAGTTCAAAGGTCGGTGACTTTGTTCTCCACCAGGGCGGCGACCTGCTGTAACCGGTAGGCTAATTGCATTTTCTGGCCTGCAGGATCATCCTCTAAAGCCATGATGATCTGCATTCATAACACACACACACACACATGTAATTATGAGTAAAGTTAATAAGTTAAAAATATACTATAACTTTTCTTACATGTGGTGTTTCTTACATCACTGACCTGATCATAATATTTGTTGATGTATTTATAAACCTCGTGCAGAGCCACCACGCTGTTCATCTCTGAAGCAAAGCTCTGAAAACACACAAAAACAATTTATGTAGCATTACCACACTTGTGCTCTGGTGGATTTTCATTGCTGATTGGTCAGAGGGTGATGCCTCAGAGTGCAAGGTTTTTATAAAGTCTTATTAAGACATGCTGTTATTTTAATAGTAACGACTAGCGCTGCACAATTAAGCGCATGAAAATGGACGGGTGCAATTACTTAATCCCAAAACTCTGCAATTTATTACAGGTAATATACACCATAGTCTGGAATTTATATAATTTAATGCATGGAAATAATTAAAGTATTTAAATACTTTCGAGATGATAAATAATAAATATTGGGAAACATCATCCTAATGTAATTATGTACACCATTATTTGCTGATAGCCCAGATATAAATATATTTGAAAACAAAACAGTACGCACACTACCGCTCAAAAACGGCTAGGGCTAAATATAGGTTTAACTTAACATTTTGTACATTTAAGTTCTGTACTGTCCGATGATATCTAACCAAACTTTTTGTTGTTAATTTTCTTTCTGTTGAATTAACTCAAGAATTCATGATTGTGATCACTTTCTAACTCCATGTTTTTTTCTGACAAAACAATGCTAAAGGCGTCCAAAATATACTATAGGATATTAGGATTATTATAGCATAATAATCTTCTTTGAACGAGATGTATCTTGTATAAGCGCATGCCCTCGAGTGTTTTATTCTTTGCATGTACTATTTGTTTATCAAACACTTAAACAGGCTTTAATATCGTAATACAGTAGATCATACATGAGTGTCATTATGTGCAGTATATCTGTTCTAACTCACTCCTGATAACTCGGTGAGCATGGAGTTCATCTCCTGATAGCACCCTGATGCAGCACTGTGAATATCACTGTAGTACCTGCAGCACAAACACACCAAATAATTTAACAGTTCTGCACAGAAGAAAAAGCACGTATTATTGTTCAGAGTCTCTGAATGTCTGTCTGTGAATATTAGAAAACCTGCATTGTGCTTGTGTACGCAGTAAAAGCCTTTACCTCTCCACTAGCTGTTTGTATCGAGGAATTTCTCTGGCGTACAGCAGCTTGTTCACAGGGGAATCCTAAACAACAACGAAACAGAGTACACTTTACCTTCATTGTTCTCAAACACAGTGGTAACACGGCAGTACAGAAGGCGTGCAGTGTGTGACATGTTCCGTCATCCTGCTGTCACTATGAGTGTGTGAAGGAGGTCACATGGTTAAATTAACATTGACCCGGCACTCGACGGTTAATTACAGTAGCTCACTGACCCGTCCCACTTTGTGCTCGGAGGTGGTGCAGGAATCGATAAAAGTTTGAGCGATGACGGACAGGACGGCGTCTATGCTGTCTGTTACTTGCACGTCGAACACAAACTGAGGGTTCTTCAGGATGTTCACCCAAAAGCGCAGCGGTAAGCTGGAGGAAGGAGAGAGAATTTTTAACATTCGTTTTTCTTTCACATAAATGATTGATTAACAGAAATAAATACTGCAGCGCTTACCACATATACACATCCAGTCAAAAGTTTGATATTTCCCGATTTTTATTTCTTTCAACACTGTAAAACTGAAGGCGTCCAAAATGTACAATAATCTCTTATACGCAGTTAATACAGAGATGTATCTGCTACTTATGCTCTGTAGATCCTTCATAATGGCTCTAATCGGAAACGCTGTTTGGTGTTAACTGGTGATTTCTGAGGTTGGAAATCACCAGTTACTTTAAATGAACTTCTCCTCTGCAGCAGAGGTAACTTTTGGTCTTGCTGTCCTGGGAATGTCTTCATAAGAGACAGGAAGGCTGACCTCAGTGTCTTAAAAAAACACTGACTGCTGTTGTTATTGTTAGTTAATTACATAATCCCATATGTGTTATAGTTTTGAAATCTCTAGTATTTTTCTAGAGTGAAGAAAGTAAAATCACTGAACAAAAATAAATGTAACAAATAAATAAAATGAATAATTGAATTAGAATGTGTATCAAAACTTTTGACTGGTATTGTTTTTTTACTGCTCGTAAAGATACTGTAATAAAGGGTAATGATTTTAATACAAAATGTACAACAACTAATGTAAAACATCTTATTTAATATATATTTTTTTAAAGCAGACCATAGAAACTAATCCCATAGTGTGGGCAAAACCTCTTTTGAGGATTCAAAATAACAAAATTTAGTTTTAATTTGTTTTGATTTGTTTAATATGTCAATGCATAATTCTGGATGCATTATTTTATAATCTTGATTTAATTCTTTTTTACCTTTTTTTTCTGAAAAAAAAAAAAAAAAAGAAAATTTCAAAAGTAAAAAAAAAAATGCTTCTGTGAGCAGTCATGTCCAAATGTTTGACTGGTGGTGTCAAAAATTTCATTTACTGATCTGTTCTGGAAAAATATGACACCTTGTTTCCTATCTGCTGGTGACATGATCACATCTCGGAGTCAGCAAGAGAGAGAGAAAGAGAGAGAAAGAGACACACACACTATAGATACCAGAACCCCTAACAGTCAAGTTGATGGAGATGATCAAAGACAGGTTATGTATCTGTCTAAAAGTCCAATATACACTCGTACCTGCCCCTTATGCCCCCACTACCCCCTACCCATCTAGGTTTGTTTCAGATCTGTGGCAAACACTGAGTTGAGACGATAAAATAACTGCAAAAAACGAAAACATATTTGTGAATTCCCTAATGTTCGAGTGTGTACCTGTTAGTTTTCCATATGTGCACGGTCTCTGGGTCATCGATGCCGTGCTTCTCTGCCATGTCGTCCAGGAAGTCGAAGAAAAACCTGACGGCGATCGGGGGTGGCCGCTTGGTGCTCAGGATGGCTACAAACACGTCGTCCACAAACTTCTGCAAAGTTCCCTGAACACACACAGACACGTGACAGTGTAAGAGCCAATACCTCGACGTAGAAGTGAAAAAACTGACAGTGACACTGACAATAATACTGAGTGATGTAACCCTGTGTTCATACCGGGACTAGCGATGTGACAAAGTGTTAGGAAGTCATTTCTTTTTCCCTAGGAGATGCAGATTTAAAGCAACAGAAGCTGTAACAATTGGTAACTCTGTCAGGCTGAACAGAGGTGAAGATATACAGTAGAATAAAACTAAAGTATAAAACACCATACATAATAAAACAGATAAAATACTGGGATAAAGTATAAATAAATAAATAAATGAAAATGGTGCAGTACAAAGTAAACTTGAGAATAAAATCTAAGATTAAGTGCAGTGCAATGCACAAGAGAACTGATTTAAAATAGATGGATCTTCATTCTTCTGGAAGTTGGTTCCAGCTATGAGCAGCATGACAGCTAAATGCAGCTTCTCCCTGACGCAAATGAGAACCGGAGCGTAGTGGTGACTAGCAGTGGGAGTGAGGACAGTGGGGCTCGGGATGCCTCGTTTTCTCCCACTGTGAAACATTTTATAATTATGAACAACAAAAAAAAACTTGAACGCATTGAAGAGAGAAAGGAGAAACTATTTGCTGTGATTCATCGCTTCGAACATAGCTGGATGTGAAATAAATGATGCTTGACGAAAAATTACGGAGAAATCCTGGGTGAGTTTGATGCATTAATACATAGACAGATTGAAAAGTAATTACACGTTAATTACTTTTGTTGCCAGGAATAATAACAACAATAATATTAATTCTAATAATAAAAGTTGAAGAAACTGGAGTTAATCTGGTCTTTTCTGATTCAAAAAACTATAAGAAACAAGTTCACCAAGATGAAAATGGTTTTGTTCATTAGCTAGACTTTACTAGTGAAACCATGGAAACCGGCAAAAGCAAGTACTAGTGAGCACTACGCAGCAACATCGTTTTTGATTTAATTCATAATAAATGAAAACATCGGTATATTACATTCTAGCACCGAGGGAGACACAGCAGTACAGTACTGTACAGTATACTAGTTTACCTTTTCTTCTTTTTTTAAAAAGAAACGTAACCCCAGCAAACTTTCGGGGGTCGACTGTACAAAAATACTCCTCAGATCTTGATGACTCAATGAAAATGACCATCTGAAACATAATAAGCTCCACAGCAGAGCATGAGGAATAATTCTAACCTGAAACAAGGCTTGTCTCAGTTGACCTGGTGTTTAATGGCTGCCCTAAAAGCAAGCTTCATAGGATGCTCATTCCCACAATGCACGCTGTGAAATGTTTTGCGTTGCGGCCACCGCTGTGAGTCGATGACTCTTTCATTAACATTCCAAACAGTGAGTTACCTTCATTGAAAGCAGCCTAGTGAGATAGATCTCAGGGATGGCTTTGGCGCGCTCTCGCTCTCTCATGCTGCTTTTCCTGTGTTTGGGGATTTCGGGATCCTCACTCGACTTCACGAGGTGCCACAGACGGAGACCCTCGTCTTCCTCCCCCTCTAGCATGGGTGTCTCTATAAACACACCGGAAAAAAAAACATGACCGGATGAGTAAACAGCTTCACGGCAGAAAAGATTATGTAGGTGAAGAGTGAATATTCTCTCATAACATTTCTACTTGAACTGTGATGGCTGCTCATTTTTTATACATTTTATTATTTTTTATTAATATTGTATTAAGCATTCAACAGCACCCAGGAATTTTGTGATGAAATTCCATTGCTTTTGATACTCAAACTCTTACTATCTTCACTACTTCAACACTGGATTTCTCATTAATATGAGTATTACTCTTTTTTTTTGTAGCAAAGAGTTAAAACTAGTCATTATCGCTTACATTTAAATTAGCTGAAGGTCCTTTTCTCATATTAAATGGCAGCGTATCAGCATCCCCAACCAGCAAATTACCACTAGAATCACTAATCACTTCACAGATTTATTTTTATTTTTTTATATAAACTTGTTTAATGTGTTTCTTGCTAAAGCCTTTCTGAAAAATACTACAACGTGCAACGACAAGCTGCCAGTTATTCTTTACTATGGAGAAAAATGTCTTATTACTGACCCGGAAGACTTGGGAGAGAATTGATCTTTCTACCTCCGAGCTAATCTAACCTTGCAACCGACATGTTTAGAATTTTGCCCCTTTGCAGTCATGCAGGACTGAAATAGAGCAGCCATCAACTTTTTTTTAATTTTTATTATTTACCAAGAAGCTTACTTTCTCCAGTTTGGAAGATCTGATTAATGCCTGTGACACCGGCAATTGAACGAGGGATGAGAGCCACCGTGGCTCCGTCTGGCACCTGAGGATATGAGAGAGAGAGAGATTAAACAAGGGCAACAGATACGATCAGACAACAGAATACATGAATTACACTCCCTGTAGCCCTGCTGAAATTTCCCACGGGCTGGGATTTGGGCTTTCAAAGTATAATTAATAGTGAAGGAAAACAGAAGCTGGCAAATTTCCGAGCTGACTCAATGCCATCTCCTTACGATGTAAGCCTGGTGTAAAATCCAATGAGATGCTAGACTGCATTATTGATCTGTACCTAATTGAATTCCCCTTGCATGTCTGATCTCTTGAAAAGATTCACACAAATGAGAAAATACAATACTTCAAAGATTTTTTTGTTTGTTTTTATTTAATGCATTTCTACAAAATAACATGGTACTTGAATAATCACTGTACAAGTCATAATTACACACTTTTAAATGAACACCAAGAGTTGATATGAGATGTGACACACCTTGTAGTGCTGCAAAGTGTTGATCCTTTTCCAGTGACCTTGCACTATGCCTGTGACATCATCATCAGACAAAGTCAGATGACCTGCTTGCCCTGATCGCCACTCTGTTAACATGAAACACAAATGAAGCTTAAACAAAAAAACAAACAAACAAAAAAAAACAACAGTGCGACAAATGACATAAGATGATTTCATAAACATAAACGGTTTGCTGTACGACGTTTGCTGTACCAAGGTCCAGAGAATCGGCTGAGGGACGCTGAGAAAACGGAGCTCCTTTGTAGATCTGGTCTAAGATCTTGTCTTTCACCTGCGTGATGGTGTCGATGTCCAGAACCCTAACAGGACAGGGTTGGACTTCTATTCCACTCTTAACCAGCACCGTCAGAGTCTGAAGACACAATGCAGTAGCACATTTTTTTTACGTTGATGAAATGTCAAATCTTTTATACTGTGTATGACTTGAATTTACTAGACAGAAATAAAAAGGTGTACAGGAATCTTTATATATATATATATATATATATATATATATATATATATATATATATATATATTCATTTATGCATAAAAACAATAAATTTACATAAAAATAGAATTATTTTATAATTAACATTTTTATAAATAAGTTATTATAAATAATATAAATAACATTTTTCATAAGTTATTTATAATATAGTTTATATGCATATTGTAATAAGACTTTCAGCCTCAAGCTCTTTATATGTCATACTGCAGCAGATCCACATCATCCACACATTACTATGATCACTGGTAGACTTTGGAGACTTTGGGCACTAGGCGGTGTACACACTGGACAGAGTGCCAATCCATTGCAGGGTGCACACACATATATACACACACACACATACTACTGGCAATTTTGGGAACACCACAAGGACATGCTAACAACTTCTATGTGGATCAACTAAGTTAAATTAAACAAGCTCGAGTATATTTGAGCTGCATGGTCTTGCGAAATTTTGTCAATAAATAAATAAATAATTAAATACATCTGGCCCCTTAAAATGGCCAAAAATAGGCATTGGGTATACCATAAACATTACTGTTGTAAACCTTCCCTAAGATGTGATAGGATTTTGACTGATAAGGCATTCATTTCATATTTGACAAGCTAACTCAATCTGCTGCAATTTCGATTTAATAGCCTTAGAATAGGAGGCTATTCTAATAGAGTTTTCATTATTTTATCAGTTTATAAGTTATCACACCACAGGCAATTTATCTTGCTGGCTATTTAGACATCCATTAACTAATATGAATAATTTTTTAAAACACTTTTTGTTTGTACCATAAAAATTTGTATATATATATATATTATATATATAATTATAGGCCTTCGTTAGTGCTGAATAAAAAATTCCTGGTTATTAAACCACTAATAAAATGCACAATGCATTGCTTGTTTTGGCATTCTGAAACGAGGCAGGCTGCACTCATAATGCTGTAACATTTCTTTAATTTGAATATTAACACAGATTTTCCACTGGGATTTTTTTAGCTTCCTGAAATGTACAGAAATGCACAAAATGCTGCCAGGTTTCCTGCTTCTCGCAAGGTTTTAATAATTAAAAAAGTTTTTTGAAGTATCAGGTAAAAAAAAAAAACTAAATAAAAAAAGAAGGGAAAAAAAGTATTAAATAACTGATTAATATTCTCCAGTATCTCTGTAGCCCAGACTCTCTTACACATGCCAGTCCATATGGGATTGTTAAATGTTTGGTGAGAGTTGCCTGTTATCTCCTTTCTTCCTCATGCAACTCGTTCTATACATCTAGACACGGCCATTGTTTTAAGCATTTAGAGGAAATCCAGTGTTATAGAAAGCGCTCAGCAATACAATTCTATCAGAACAGCAACAGAGACACGTAGCGCTAGAATGTGCAATGAGTCTGAGATTACAGTGAAATGGGATAGAGGAAGGCAGGGCGAGAGTAAGACAGCCCAAGAGTGACACTAATAGAGATGTTCTGTGTCAGCTGTCACTCAAGTGTTTCTCAATTTGCTTATGAAAAAGAGCAAGTGAGAAGCAGAGAGAGAGAGAGAGACAGACAGAAAAAAAAAGACACACTTACTATGGCAGAGTAGTCTATGTCCTCTCGGAGTAGATGGCTGTCATTAAGTGTGCGCTTGGCTTTACCCGTCACTGCGTCCACCGGGCCTTTGTCCACCTGATACTTTATAGCTCTGTACAGCTTGTACAGGGGCTCGCCTGCCACCTCCTACAAACAGATAAGATTAAAAGCTAGTTTTATTTCTCAAATGTATCCTGATCATTTTAATAACACTTGTCAAATAAATTTTATTGTGATCAGACAATTATTTTATCTTGTAATACAATTTTTCTATTTTTCTATAATTTTTTTTCTTTTGTACATGCATTTAAACTTAAATATTTAAATGTATTTAAAAAAACTTATTTTTTAATATAATTTAAAAAAATTGGAATATTTTTTTTTCTTTTTTTTATCTGATCTTAAAAGAATTAATGCACTTAATGTTTGTGGCATCAATCATTAAACATTATATATAATACCAATGATTAAACATCAATCATCACCAAGTACCAATGCAAACGTCCCAAAGTAAACAAACATATATTAAATAATAAATAAATAAATGCATGTCAATTCATTATCCTTACCATTTATCCTACCCCTGTGAGCCCATCAAAGGATACTAGCACACAGACTTACACACTCAATTATATAATACCGGGGTGCCTGCAGGAAACACACCGAACATGGGGAGAACATGCTAACTCCACACATACCAGAGGCAAGAGTCGAACCTCGCAACCTCTCGAACCTTGCAAAGCGTCAGTGCTATACACTACGTCACCACCTCCACGTATATGCCGGGCAAAATAAAAGTAGATTCAAGATAAATACATGGATGAAAATAAAATCAAAACTTGGACTAAAAATCAGAAATAGAAGTAGTCTTTAACATCCTGCATAAATTGCAGGAGAAACGTGTCCTTGCACTAGACTTTCTTTATGAATGTCCTTCTGTGATCACAAGAATCCAATATCCAAGAGTAGTTGCAGTGCGGACTATCAAACACACGCGCACGCACACACACACATACGAATGCCAGTTTAAAGCATGTTACATTAAATCCTGTCCAATTCTCTCCTCCTATAATAATAATAACCCAATGATGGCTGCTATCGTCACTTGGACTACACCATGCACGTTCCCTTTTTTTTCCCACTCGGGTCGGATCCGAACAGTGCTACAAGCTATCCTTCTTGCATGGATGCTCATCTTCAGTAAGCAATTTGTATTTAGAGTTATAGTGGATATATTCACTAGATAACCACCCTGGATGGAACCACAGAAGCACCCTACACACTCATAGACACCTAGGGACACTATTATGTTTGTTTAACTATACTGTCCTAAATATGCAATTTTCCATTTCTGTTGTTTGTGATAATGACAAGAATGGCACGACTCTCTCACTGCTGTAAATATTCTGTCCTGAGGGTATAAAAACATTTTGCACTTAACTATAAGTGAGCTATCTTCCAATTGCACCACACATCATTAAAATGTTTTTTTTTTTGGCATTTCCTAGGCATAAACCTTATTGTACAGAATTACAGTGTACCTTTAGAAATGAATAGAGACAAATGGACATCCAGTTCGTGAGCATCTTCTCCACCACTGTCTCAGTCCTAGTGTAGCACAAATACAGAAAAGCATTATTCATATTAAAGTCTAATCATTAACTGAACTTTGTGAAGAAAAAATCAAGTAAATGATGTAGAAAATAAGACATTAGTGGGTCTGTGTTGTACCTGCGCAGCATCAGTTTGGGATTTTTGGCCACATACTGCTGCACCAGATCCCCCAGCAGGGTCTTCATGACGTCGGTAAAGTACTCCAGCTTATCATGGAGTGCCATAGTGAGCAGTGACGCTACGTATCCACGGTCCCGCTGGGAGAAATTCTGCTGCTCCTCCAGGGTGTGGATAAACTACCCAAAAAAAACAGACGGCTTTCTTAACAACCACTAACCAGAAATCTGTACTGCCATTTGTTCGGCCTTACAATTACCAAAAATAGTGGTGTTTTGAGAAACTTTAGTCTCTTTACTGGGTTACTTCCTTTTATTTTGTCAGAATATAGTTTCTAATAACAGTATGAAGACTTAGTGTGTTAACTTTGCCTGAAATTTTTTTTTATTGCATACCATAAATACAATACTGCAAATACTACTCGTACAGTAATACATGTCGCATAACGCGCGCACACACACACACACACACACACACACACACACACACAGTCAAACACTGGGTTTCAATATTGTCAACAAAAATACTTAAAAATGCATGAAGCGCTAAGCTGAAGAGTTTTCATTTTGAGACTTGGCCGTTTTTTCATTAATAGTACAGACAGATGCTGCCGTGTGAGCACAACAGCACAAATGTGCAGCACAACTGCAGCCACTTACAATGTGGCTTTATGTTTTTTAACTCAAATAAAAAATAATGAAATAATGTGATTTAGCCTATGCATAAACTAGTCATTCTAGATTTTTTTTTTTTCGTTTTAAGGTTAAGTTATAAATTATCTGTGAAATGTTTATATACAATAGCAGTAGATATACTATGCCAAGCCAAGGCACTTTCAGTATTATGTAGCCTGAGGCTGAACACGGTTACTTTTCCACTGGATCTAACTTGGTTACATGGAGCAAATTCAGAGCAATTTCAGTCAAAAGTTCAGTTTACATATTTCTCCCAGTTTATGTCAGCCAAGTTTGCTTCTTTAGGCAATTGAAGGTTGTTATTTGTCTAATGAATTATTAAACTAATACCATCTTAAATATGGTGAATTTTAAGATTTAATATCGGTTTTGATAAGGTTTCATGCGGACTCAAGACTGGGAAAAAATGTATATAGTATGTTTTGGAGATATAGACAGAGAGGTTGGAACTGACAGGCAGAAGGTCTAGAGGAAAACCAAAGACAAGATTAATGAAAGTAGTGAGAGGGGACATGAAGTTAGTTGGTGTGAGAGAAGAGGATGAAGAGAATAGAGTTAGATAGAGGCAGATGATTCGCTGTGGCGACCCCTGAAAGGGAACAACCGAAAGAAGAAGCATTGAGATCTAAATACCCTAAATACATATTCTATATTACCTGTATCTGGAATAATTATGTGTATATATATGCATTAAGATATTTTACATCTTATTTTATGTGGAGACGCAAAGCAGCTTTACAGAATTAAAAATTATGGAAATAAATTAGAAAATGTCCTGAAAATAGGCTGAGGGCGCCGATGGCAAGGAAAAACTCCCTGAGATGACATTGGGAAGAAATCCTGAGAGTAACCAGATTCAACAGGGAACCCATCCTTATTTGGGTGATATTATGACAGTTTATTAGTCCCTGGTACATTTGTGTGCCATGAGGTTGGAAGCTCAATATAACCGTTAAGCTGCTTAAATTAATATGAAGTCCACTTTCATTATTGAAAACAAAACTATCTACAAAATTACCTTTTTTATCAAGGTGTATTCATTTATCAAGTACTCCACTAATTACACAACAAGTAAAGCATGCAATTTTGTATTTTGTGTATGTGGTCCAAAAGATCAATTAAAACACAAACTGCTATGCTAACATTGACTCTCTGTCATGTATGGGTTGGGGGTTCATTGAGAATCCAACTAAGGACACAAAATGATGTAACATAATTTAGATGAAGCAAATAAGTACTATTGCCTCAGATCTACAGCACCCTCTACTGGACACAAAACTCATCTAAAGTCTTAAAGAGAAGAAATGTTTAACTAACTCGTGTGAGGAAGAGTCTGTTGTTGAGCAGGTTGTTGAGTTGGCCCAGGCCTTGCTCCACTGTATGTCTGCGAGATTCTGGCAGGTCCAGGTTCTGGCTCAGTGGCGCCCCTCTTTGACCGGGGAAGAAAATACGCTCTGCGTATGTGCGGTAGTCCAAGAATGGTATGCCTGGGCCACCGACGTCGCTGCTTAAATCCATCATCTCGGTCATCAGATCTGAGTTGAAAGGAGAAAAACCGGCAACAGAATTTTAGTTAATTGTTCATAAATCATAATTTTGGAGTGTGTGTGTGTGTGTGTGTGTGGTAGCAGGGTTTGATGTAATCGGGAGATTTAAAAAAATACACACCTGTGAACTCCTTTCTACACTGGTCTCCTACATTGATCTCCAAAGTTTCCAGTTGGACCAGAACCTTCTTGTAGTCTCGCATTGCTTGCTTACTTTTTCTCCTGTTCACAAATCATTTATCGCCATAATCATCATCGCAAAATACACATGAAAAACAGGCAGTTTCTAATTTATAGTTTATAACTTCTTACGGGGCGTACCTGTACATGAGGATGATGACCAGGACGATGAGCACTACCACGGCCGCTCCGCCTGCAAGCCCGACCTGAGCCTCCAGAGGCACAGGGGTGTGAGTGCCCATGTCGTACTCCACTGTGCTCAGATTAAATACAATCCATCCCATTACCACCTGAGAAAAAGACGCATAACGAAATGTAACTTAGTACGAACACACCATTCTAAACAAACAGCTAGCGGGTTATAAACACATTGCTACAAACAAAACGAGGCACATTTTCAGGTTTGTCTTAGCTATAAGAGATAAGAAGGCACCTGGGTTGAGACTAAGAGATGTGCCATGCAACTGAGATCCGATAGAATGCAATAAAAATTCACTAAAGTTTTTTTACGTTTATGTGGATGAAAGTGGGTAATAAGAGATGTAGCTTGCTAAGCATGGCCATGCTCAGTAAAGTACAAAGTTTAAATTAATTTATCCTTTAACTAATGTACGGTTCACTTACTCACTCATCATCTATAGCGGTTTATCCTGTATACAGGGTTGTGAGAGGTCTGGAGACTTTCTCAGAAGACTTAAGGCACGAGGTGGAGTACAACCTACACGGGGTCAATCTATCGCAGGCCACACACATAACCAGACTCACACCATCATTAATACACTAAATGTATGAGTCTTCATCTGCATTTGGACTGTAGGAGGAAACTGGAGAACCTGGAGGCAATCCACCAAGCACGGGGAGAATATACAAACTCCATGCACCCAGAGGACCCTGGAGGTGCATGGCGACAGAGCTAACCCCTAAGCCACTAATCCCGCCTTATGCACGGGATTTAGGCATTTAAAAATAAATAACGTGTAAGTAGAATAAAAAAAGGGGGTCCCCTACACATTGTTAACTGTGACCCATTATGACCCGGAGTGACGTAGCTTTGACTGAAGAACCGTCAGAGCCGAAGTTACACATTGTGTCAACACCATGCTCATGCCTTCAGATGTCAGAAGTAAATCGTTGCGCAGATACGGATACCGGCATAGTCTTACACAGTACAAAGTGTTCATGCATGCATGTATACACATAAAGGCATGTTAAGTACACGTGTCATTTCATTTCATCAATCATACTGTTTAACTTGCTATTTCCCCTTATGGGTTTTGTGAGTGGACGATAAAGCACCCATGACCCTGTTTGCTAAGGTTTTGCACAAGTGCTGCCTTATTTCAGTGTTAAAAACTGTCACAGTTGACTAAACAGATTAAAGTGGCTTTTAGTGCCCATTAAGATCAGAGAGGAGGTCACTACTTCCTCGCCTGCATATGCATTTACACGAGTTGAAAAATACCAGGCAGAGATTATTGCAATGAACCACCCATTTATCAAGGCTGATGGTAATTACAGTGACTTTGTGACCGTACGTGCTATTTAACGACTGTAAAAAGCTGGTGTTATTTTGGGCACAAACAACCGAGGTGACACTGCACAGGCGGTGCTTTCAGTCACTTATTATGTTCGGTGACCGAAGAAGCCATTTTGTGGGAACACTGCCTGCCAAGTCATTACAAATTTACTGAAAGGATTTGGATTCTGGTCAACCTTTTACTTTTTGGACGCAGTTTTTTTTTTTTTTTTAGCATCCTGTAGCATCAGCTGTTAAAATATCAGTCATGCTGGGTGATGAGTCTGTGATACGATCTAATTTATTCATAAATCCATTCACAGGAGCATTTACACAAGAAATGTGATGCAACTGAAAATCTAATTAGTTTGGAGTTTTATACACAGATTACGCGACAAGTTTAAACATATTTATTTATTTCAATGACACCCATGGATTTGAAAAAAATGTTGCGACAGTGTGCTTGTGGCTTTGCAGAATAAATAAGATAAGCGGTTTGTTTAACAAAAAAGTATTGGCGCCCTGGAAAAGGACGAGTTAGGGCGTGTCAATAGGAGCTGATGCACTGCAATGGCTGGAGATGCATTAATGAAAGATTTAGCGCACATCACACTCTGTTGTTTTCAGCTTTTTTAAAAAAATTTTATGGAGCTTTGTATGCGCCACTAAATATAAATCAGCACTGCCACGGACGTGCTTGGTAATTCATGCGTGATTGGCATTTATCGGTATAGACATGAGAATAAGAAGAAAAAAAGTGCTGTCAATTTGTTTTATTTGTATAAACAATAACAAAATTTTTTGTTTAGTTTTGTTTAAATCCATATACACACACAGCTCAAAAGACTGATAAATGATTGACACATTTCATGAAAACATGTTTAGAAACAAAGCAATGCATAGTCCTTGATGTTCCACTTTTGTGATATTAAAAGCACATGCTGTAGAAAAACATCCCTTACCTACTTTTTTTGTGCAAAATGTGTTAATTAGGTAATTGCACCTGGGTTAAATGTTTATCTTAGTGCTTAGGTTTTAGAAGTGGCTTCATTTTATTTTCTATCTTGTTATTTCTCGGTCTAAACGTGCTGACCTTCAGCCTGGGCAGGTCTTCGTTCTCCGAACCAAGCGGCTGCTCCTCTGGCGGTTCGCAGTAGAGGTGTGTGTCGTCCAGCGTCTTCACATCACAAATCTTGTCTCCGAGCCAAGCCACCACCTCGTCTTTACTCATGGCAAGAGTTAGACCTTTTCCCTGCACAATAAAATGCTTAGGGTTAACACAGACTAGAAAAAAAATTCATAATACAGGGTTAAAGTGGGACAAAAATAACTTTCCTTGGCTTAATTTGATACTAAATAGATTTTTTTTTCAGCGCTGTATTATTTACCACAATAGGCTCCAGACTGTACATCTGATATGTGGCAATGCGGCCATGATAACAACTGTGATTATAGAACTCTTGCTTACTTTTCTATAGCAAGAGTCATCGTTATTTAGATTTCCGCTGTATAAGCGCTGGATGGACAGTAACATCATGGAAAAAAACTTGTTTAAAATGCTCGGGGGAAATAGTGTTATTACTTTCTGTCACTGCTATTATTCATGACATTTAATTATTATTATTATTATAATAATACGGCAGACCCCACCTCTCAGCCTGAAACATGGCCCCAGAGGACTCAAACTCACAGTACACTAGATCAAACTCAACTCATTACTGACTGTACGAACATGAACCCCGTTTCACACATTATATTACGACTTGAAAAATACATGCACTCACTGTGTAATTTATCCTAAACAAGCTGTTGACCCTGTGTTGCCTGATTCCTTACGATTGTTTCTTCTCCCCGGCTAAGCCTGTTTGGTGATCACCCAACTTAAACCTGTTTTCTGATATATGATTTTGCTTGTTTTGTTTTCTAATAAATCCCTTTCTGTCGGAAAACAACACAGTACACACTGAAGCAGTTATGATATTTATTATATAATACTTAGTAGTAAGCAATAAAAGAACTATAAGGCATGGTATAAATCATAAAATCGACAGTGCCGGCCTGTGGATGAAAATCTGGCCCACTGGTGTAATTGTTTGTCTGCAATTAAGAATGTGTATAAAAAATCGTTTACATGATGGACCTAGTTGCCACTAGTTCACTCCCTTAATTTCACTCTTTAATACAGCAACTCTACCTTGCACAGACATTTACTACACATTTAGCTTATCTGTCAACGAGACAGACGATGTTGTGAGAGGCAATACACAAATCAGTTAAATCCATATATTACCATAAAGATTAAAATATCAGGAACTTTATTTTTGATAGCACCTTTTGTGTTATGCAACTGCCTAATAAGCAATGAAGCATTAATAAAAGGTAAGGGCAGTTCTAAAATAGGACATTTTTTATCAAACGTGAGCAATTTAAAAAGATGCTGTATAGTGGAATCTATGTATAGGAGTACTATAATAATTACAGCACTCCAGTTCTCTCAGTATTTCGCAGGCAATGTTGTGCAAATTAGTATGTGGTGCTTCAGTGTATGTTTCCAATCTTCTACGCTTTTATTTATACTGTTGTTTTGTAATTATTATTGTTTTCAGTAATTTGTCACGTGTTAATTATACAGAGTTGTGCTTTTTCTTGAGTAATTTTTTTCCCCTCAATGTTGTTGTGAATTGTATCATGTTTAGTAAAACAACATGTTTATGTAGTCACGTTCTATAGTGAGAAGGGAATGCTTCAATAACGTGCGTGGGGCCCTTGTTGTAAGGCGGGGCCCTACATGGCCGCCTGTAGTGTTGGATGGGTCGGCACTGCCTCTATGGTCATGTTTTGTAATCTGAGAAGTGGGGCTTACTGTCACCACCTACTGGTTTTTCCAGTACCTTGCGTTTTAGTTACCTCTCTTTTTTTTTACTTAAAATTTGGCATAGCCAATCCATGTACTAGCATGTTTTTTGGACAATACTGGAAAACCCCTGAGGAGACCTGTGTGGGACATGAGAAGGACATATGAATCTCCATTCAGGAGCGCCAAGGCAGCATGGCTACCCTATGAACCATGATGTTATCTACTAACATCTAACAATTTATTAAAAGCATCAATAAAATTAAATATGTGGGGAAGAAAAACTGAAGTTAAAGCCTGTGTTTAATGGAGCCTGGATTTAATGTTCTTCCAACATTTTAAGATTAAAAACTGAACATAAACAGCCACTCTTATGTTAAATATGAGGAGTGTGTAGGTTATCGAAGCGTACTATACTTTCTGTGGCTGTCTCTCAGTCATTTATCTCAACATGAACAATCAAGCATAAACATTTAGTTTACAGTTATATATTATAATTATATAATAATTTAAAGTTAATAATAAAGTGCTCTACTAAACAGTGAGTAACTGCAATGTCTTGATGAACTACATCTTGGGTGTGATTCTCAGCCCATACTAGCTTTATGCATTTTTTTTTATAAAGGGTTTGGAGAAAATTAATCCTTATTTAAAAAAAAAAAAAAAAAAAGCAAAGTGGCATGTATTAGGAAGGAGTGAAAACAATTGATCGAGCCATCCATTCATCAACACGACAACCCATCAGGAGAGTGATGGAACAAAACCTTCCTTTAATTAAAAAGCATCATTTAATTTAATTAAGTGAAAGAATGAAGACGGCGGCTGAAGATTAAACAAGCAAATTACAGGAAAGCTCTCTGACTGATGCTAATGAAATTAAGTAACTGCGAATATAATCTGCTACTTTTTATAGGATCCAAGATATGGATTTAGAGAGGTTTGAATAGAGTCTAAGCGCTACTAATAAATGCTAATTTAAGGTAATGAGTTGAATCTTTTTTCTTTTTTTTTTTATCTTAATAGTCCTGTGTATAATCAGCCTCACCTCGACAGCGAGCACTCCTCCAGGTTTGAAACGGATAGGTAAGGTCGGGTCCTCGCGGTTCAGGAAGTGTAACTCTGGGTTTGGATGGTATGTAAATCCTGTACCCTTGATGCTCTCGAAATCCAAATGCACGTTGTCCATCTCGAACCAAACTCTCACGACACGGGAGCCCTCTGGCACTTTAGGACTCAGACAACTCATCCGTTCTGAGCTAACGTTTACACAGGAGGTCTGTTTCTAAAAAAAAGAGAGACTGATTAAGACAGGTCACATCCATAACGTGAAAATGTCACATCTGTATCGCCAGTTTATCCGAAATCATTAATTCCATTTCGTGTCATGGCACAAGTGTAATGCTTCCCACAGTCGTCCTGAATTTGTAAAAATAATAATAATAATCTGTAACTTCTCATAACAGTGGTAAAAAAATAAGGTATAATTTCAGGATTTAAAGCTTCACTACCAGTCAAAAGTCTGAACACACTTTCCAATTCCATGGTGATTTTTATGTCTTTGTAAAACAATACTGGGGCGTGTCTGCTACTGATTCTCTGTAAAGTCTTTGTAACGACTCTAATCTAAGGGTGCTGTTTAAAAATTGAAGATTTTCTGAGGCTGGTAACTCTAAATAAACTTCTCCTCTGCAGGAAAGGTAGGTTTTAGTCTTCCTTTCCTGGCATGGTCTTCATAAGAGCCAGTTTCGTCAAGCACTTGGCAATACTGTTCTTGAAAAGCTGTTCGAGAACACCTGACCTTCTATCTTAAAACTGACTGTGTTGTTGTTACTTAGTTACCTAATTCCATGTATGTTATTTCATAGAGTTGTAATGTCCAGTATTGTTTCTGTATACAAAAGAATACAGAAAAACAAAAATGTGTCCAAACTTTTGACTGGTACTCTAAATGTAAAGGTTTTGTTTATTTTTATTGTTTATTATTAAAATGATAACATTCACATTCATGTAAATTAATTCACACATACTAAGCTATTTATTTTCCAACTAAGCTATTTATTTTCCAGCAATATGAGTCCAAATGTCACTTCGCTAACGTTGGAAACACCCAGTTAGTTCTCTCCTGTCATGCAGCAGTTACCATCTAGGGAAGATGAAGGTGTTTATTTGGACACACATATAAATTTTAAATTCTCCTCATTTCATGGCACAGGGCATCTGAACAAATTTGAAAGGAAACTGCTTCCTCATTCACAAGCTCAAAGTCACCCACAATTTTTTGCTCTCATTGAAAAGATAGAAATATGTTTTAACTACTAAATGACTTCTTAGTAAAATGTACTTTTCCTAATAGTAGTTGGATGTTCATGATGGATATCTGTAATGGTCAGTATGCGCTGTCTCGAAAACACACTTACACAGACTCGAAATGCTCACAGGGCTATTATTCTTCCATTTATCACATTATTCAACAGATAGAATTTCATCAGGATTAGCTCTGACTGCATATAAAACAGTTAATTATTCAGACAGAGCCATTAATGCATGTAAACATACAGAAGTTAAAGAGCATTTTAACTTCCATGGGATTTGGATTAAACAGAAAAATGGTACGGTAATGGAAATAAAAGCATCAGCTGTCCAGAATAAAATACTACTAATGACTAAGAGTATGTGTGTGTGAGAAAGAGAGAGAGAGAGAGAGAGAGAGAGAGAGAGTCTGTGTGTGAATTTCAGCCTATTTGCATTTTTTCCAACTCTGGCCCATTCCACAAATTCATGAAGAGTGCTGTACCGTGGCCATGGTGCTGTCGAAGCGAATGTTCCGGGCTGAGACATGACTGAATCGTCGTCTCCTGACTACCATCTCGTATCTGACGGACATCATCGGCTGCTGGGCCACGTCCAGGTTCTGGCCGATTACCATTATATTACGTCCACCCCTATAAATATGTGGAAAATTCAAAAGGTTTTTTCCCCATGGTAAAAGCTGAAAAAACCATCTGTATTTATAGAATCTCAGAAATGAATACCTAAAATGCATATAATTTTTTTATAATTTATTTTCTGGCCATTTAATTTTATGATGACCATCATCTTAAAGTGGTATTCTTGGTAAATTAAACTCACCCACAGAAGCTCTCAGTAGGTGTTGCATCGGTGATCACCGGATCCTCCAGATAGTGAAAGAGGATGTTACCTACAGTCCTGTTTGCTTGTCCAAACTCCACCCTGACGGGTACTTCTGCAGTTTGATTTGAGTGGCTGGTGCGGCAGACCAACTGAGTGTCACTCACCACACCCAGACTGGAAACGCAAACAAAACACACACACACAAATAAGTATTTTTAATTTTAATTATTAATTATATGTTACATTTTTTTTAATGACAAGTTAAATGAAAGGACTCACATGGCACAAGGCTGCGAGCCAACGAATGCCCGAAGGTCATGGGGTTGCCCTGTGAGGAGCTGAGTGCCATGCACGGTGAGTCTGGTACCTCCCGCCATGGGGCCCTTACTGGGCACGATGCGGACCAGCTTGGGGTTCTGGTAGGTGAACGTCTGCTGGGACTGACCCGGCTTTGAGCTGCCCACGGTCACCACCACTGGCCCTGCGGTCACGCTCATGGAGGGCTGAAGCTCACAAGTGATCCTGAAACAAAAACACACAAACACAGCTGAATAAGTAACATGAATAATCAGGACACAAATTCAAACCGTTTAAAGATGATACGCTGACTGAATTCCTATGCAAACTGCATCATCTATCTGTTACACCTGAAGGGACCTTTCACATAAATTCCACCAGGTATACACTAATTGGATTATTGCATTACAAGACAAAAAATAAATAAATAAATAAATAAAATAATCGGGCTTAACTTAATGCCAGTAAGGCTATCAATCTTATGTTTTTAAGAAACTTGATTTGTTGGATTGGAGTTATATAACTAACATTTCAATAATAATAATAAATAAAAATATTTAATAAATATACTCAATATATTCTTAGTATTTTTCAGCTGTTGTCCTATTGACCTAAGAAATACAATTTCACACACATACATGCTTAACATCTTTAAGAAATTGCAACAAAACTACTGCAGAAACTACAGGTGTAAATCAGTACATGCTTTTTTTTTTATAATTAAGAAAAACCCAAAGAGTAGTGTGTATACCGGTTTGATATACTGTAAGAGTTGCGCAGTGGCTTGCAGGGGACTCCAGCCACTGTGACTCCGTTCTCGATATCCTCGAAACTCTGACCCAAGTTGGAGCCCAAGATTGTAAGGAAAATCCCTCCCTCTAACGGTCCTGTCAGTGGCTCCACCTAAAAAACACATCCACATTCACTAAGTACACATATCAATGCACTTGTTTGCAGTATATGTATGTATGTTGTTTTTTTATCCAGGTTTACTAAAGATGCCAAAACAGACACATGCAAATAACTGCTGTACAGCAAGAATGTCTTAAAAAATGCTTTTACGTTAAGAAAATACCATAACAGCAATTATTGAAACATAACGAAATTAGCTGCTTAATTTCACTGAACATGAACAGGCTGCAGAACCAGAAAACATTCTTTTGAGGACTTTGTCGCCCCTGCTTCTTTTTTTATGCAGTGAAATCCGGAAGCTTTTTTATTATATTCACCTACTAGTTAAGATTTGTTAAATATAATTGAATGCCTCTGTCAGTGCTTGTTATTTTTTTGCTATAGACAGAAACAGAAAGAGAGAGCGAGAGAGAGAGACTGTGACCAAGCTTCACGTCTCAATCAAAAATCATGTGAGAGTCCTCAATCAGATAACAAGCCAATAAGCAGCATTACTGTTAACATCCGCTCTTACAGATATGATCTTAAGTGCCTAAGGGATTTCCCCTGCCTAATTTATGAACCAGGCTTAAAACTGATACTTTGTTTGTGGTGTCAGACGAGAGATTATTTATATAACTGCTAAATAACTGCAAAAGTACATAAAAAAAAATTGTGTGTAGTAACACACAAGTAAGTATTTGTGTGTGTATTAGTACTGCACCTTGGTAATAAGCGGTGGAGGACAGGCTTCTTTAGTAATCCTGGTGCAGGACTCCTGAAACACACAGCGTGGACTTTCTCCTCCACACCACACACAGCCGTACTGCTCCGGTACAGCACGGCACTGACTACAGTCGGACTTATCCACTGAGCAGTTATACAGCTGCACTGTGTTGACACACACATACACACACACACACACACACACACCAAGCCAATGCATTAGCAACCTCGTTAATGTATTTTGAGCAAGACCGTGCCGTACAGTGGGACATTAGTTTGCGAGCGCTTTGCAAGACGAACAAAATGTTTTTATTAATTATAACTTGATAAACGGGCGAGGTCTTGCAATACGAGTAGTACATATATGCGTTATCTGCCGAGCATCACAGTATCACAACTGAGCCAATGGTTCTTCTAACTCTTACGCTGTGGGATTGTGGCTATTCGTCTCCCATGCTGTATTAGAGGTTCTCCTCTCTCCACAGAGAAACACTGGAGCTCTTACACACTGAACATCGGGTTCTTGGTCCCTGACTAAGACCCCTCCCCCCCAGTCTCTCACTTTGGCCAGAAGGCCCAGTCTAGGAAGAGTCCTGGTGGTCCCAAACTTCTTCTATTTACGGATGATTTAGGCCACTGTGTTAATCTGGACCTTCAGTGTACCCTTCCTATGACTTTAGAGCTTGTTTTGTGCTCTGACTTGCACTGTTAACTGTGGGACGTAGACAGGTGTGTGTCTTTTAAAATCATGTCCAATCAACTGAATTTACCATGGGTGGACTCCAATCGAGTTGTAGAAACATCTCAAGGATGATCAATGAAAAGAGAATGCACTTGAGCTCAATTGTGAGTGTCATGGTACACAAGGCTGTAAATACTTAAGTACATGTGATTTATTTTCAGTTATTTTAAATGAATTTGCAAAGATTTCAAACGAGCTATCATTATAAGGTATTGTTTGTAGAATTTTGAGAAAATTAAATGGATTAAAAAAAAAATGAATTCATTTTGAAATAAGGCTGTAACACAGCAAAATGCGGAAAAAGTAAAGCGCTGTGAATCTGTAAATAATTTCCGGGTGCACTGCACGAGTGCTTTGGATTACAAGCGCGCTTCCCAGGATCGAACGTTATGCTCGCGATCCAAGGTTTAACTGTAAGTAATGACGTTCAGAGACCAGGTTTCATCATGTCAATAATTCAAGTATGTGAAATGTGAGCATTTGATATTAGTGCTGTAAGGGGTAGGGTTATAATGACAGTGTGATGAACTAGTGGTAATGATGGTACAATAATTAGCACCACCTTTTTTTTTTGTACTTCACTCCACATTATTGAAGCGATGGTTAGCTGGATAACAGTTAATTACAGCTTTCGACTGGAGTGAGAGCAGCGGTGGACAAATCTGTATCTCAGGGACAAGAAGATTACTTGTTATTTCTTCATCAGACAAACAGACGTACTGTAGTAGACTAACGACCACAGATTATATACTTTCACGAGAAAAGCTGCTATTTGGTATTTATACTGTATGTATTTATGTTTAAATGCTTCGTGGGGGGTGTGATCCACCTCAATGCTGTAAATATAGTTCACGCTACATGCTTTAAATCCATCCTATGCAAATTGGCTTTTTAGTGAATAAATTAATTAGAGTGCAAGGATGAGAAGTGCAGCGCAGAGCCGGCGTATAACTCTCCTGCTTCATACGCAGTTACTTCGTGGTGTGAAACAAGAAAGCTGCAGCCGTAGCCGAGCTCTGTGAGGCGTAATCGGGCGCCAGATGTAGAAGAATGAGTTCGGAATAGAACAAACATGTGTGATTACTGTGGACGTGATTAACAGCTGGTGTCCTGCTGATTTTGTTTATGCATGTGTGTGTGTGTAAAGATTTTGCTGTAGCGTTTTCCAAATTATGGAATTCATTACGGATCTGGCTTCTTTTAAATCCAAATTTAAAAACGCACTCATTTACACTAGCTTTTAGTTTATAGTAGGTAGATAATGTTTCTTTTATTTATAATAACATTCTCTTAAAATGCAGTTTTTATTTCATAATGTTCTGTTTTTATGTTGATCTAATGTTCTGTTTAAGGCTTTCTGTTTTAATATCTATCAATTTCTTAATTTTCTTAATTTTTTAATTTTACGTGTTTATTTTTTATTTTAACAGCTTGTGTTGGTTGATTTAATATTTTTTCTTTTTCTTATTGTTCGTCTTCTTGATTTATTATGTAAAGCACTTTGGTCAACTTGAACTTGTTAATAAGTGTTATATAAATTACAAAAAAAAAATTTACATTGTAAAAAAAAAAAAGTTTGAAAAGTGCTGGTAAGCACTATAAAAATTTTATTAAACAATATATGAATATATTAGTTTACTCATTTATTAATTCGTCATAATCAGTCAGGGGATGTCTAGTATGTGTGTGTGTGTGTGTGTGTGTGTGTGTGTGTGTGTGTGTGTGTGATGCTGTACTGTACAGTCTTTGAGTTTCCAGTCGAGCTGCACTGAATACTCTTTTGAAATCGATTAAACAATCGAGTGCAGCTGGAATGGAAATCTGTGACCACACACACACACACACACACACACACACACACACACACACACACATACACACATACACACATACACACACACTGGCTTTCTGCAGATAAGTTTGTTGGCCAGTGTAGAACTATAAACAGAACAGAGATCAGGATGTGGTGCGAACGGCGAACAGCATCGATGTGTGAATCTGGAGTGTGTACAGTAGATCACAGGTGAGTTTACTCACAGCGGAGGTGTGGAGCTGAGTCTATACGCCGGGTGTCTCTCTGCAGGTACACTGGAGCCAAGTACTCCATCTGTTTTACTGTGTACTGAAACTACACACACACACCAAAAAAAACAAAAACAAAACAACAACCCGGTATTAAATTATGTATTGCTTTTTTTTCCTGACGTACTCGTTATTATCTATTCTCTGCTTAGGAATTTTACAGGTTCACATAAACTCATTAACCCAGCGTAAGGTGATTTTCACAAGCCTGGCGCGAGAGATGAGAACAGAACAATAAAACCTTATTTGGGCGTCTGTTTAAAAATAATGACTTAAGAAAAAGTACATGTAGATTTTAAATATAAACTACGTACTTGTGTAAAAGTAAGACGGTTTATACTGACAAAAGCCTCGCTAATGCATCATCTTATCACTTTTGACAAGCACCACAGACTGAACACATGGGACATCTATTGTGAATTTTTCATTGCAGGAGAATAGAATAAATAAATGTACACTTCATAGTCTTGGAACTGTTAATTCTCACACTTGTTTTTAAAAGCCTGCTGTCAGTTCTATAACAACTCTTCAGTTTCTGAACTAATGTTTCAAGCGCTGTCGCTAATCGGGTCTGATTATCGTTAGCCTTCAGCTAAACAACTGATATATACGCATGAATACATTACAAAAAACTACGCTTGAGAGTTATGTCTCTGATCAGTTGGTCTCAGATATATTTTCTAGATATTTTGTGCCACTTAAACTTACAAACTTAGACAAACAGGTTTCTGAGTGGTGCCACGGACAAAAAATGTTCTCCGCCTGGACGTTCACCCAGTCGTTTGCCCCTCAGGCGATGCTACAAGCCTAGAGAGCAGATTGGCTACTCTTTTAGGGGAAGAGAAGTGGCAGTATTTTTTACTGTCACATCAATCATAGTAACAGTAGTTA
The DNA here is from genome assembly GCF_024256425.1 of Clarias gariepinus. Taxonomy (NCBI): domain Eukaryota; kingdom Metazoa; phylum Chordata; class Actinopteri; order Siluriformes; family Clariidae; genus Clarias; species Clarias gariepinus. The sequence goes on along the minus strand of NC_071108.1, from coordinate 5,196,447 downwards.
ATCCTGGGTGTCTGTGAGCAGTAGTAGGAGTAGCTCGTTCCTCTGAGCGTGTCAGGCCACCCCCTGACGGTGCATGAGTAGCAGTTCAGACAGGTGTGGTTGGTTGGCGTGACATGACTTGGAGAAAAAAAGTTAACCTTTGCCCTTCTTGGTTATAAGCGGTTGCTTTATTTTTGTCTAGATTTTATTCATACCAAATAAAAAAAAACTCCAGTAATCAGAGCCCCTTTTTTATTTTTAAATTATTTTCAGATTTATTTAAGTGGAAGAAAGTACTGTAACCTTTTTTGGAAAAAACTTTTATAGTCCGTGTTGAGCATACAATTGAATTTTCCATTAAAAAAAAGTTACAGAATATCTTTGTGTTTACGGCCAAAGACAGTTCTTAAAAAAAAATGAAAATCGGAAGCAGCTAAAATCAACATCTGCAGCTCGGATTTATATAAAAAAATATCTGAAATCGATATAGGCTCAGAAAATCGCCATCAATCCGCGCACTTCTAGTATGCTCTTATTATATATATTTTGATAACCGAGAGTCCAAATTTAGTACACATTAACCTTGCAGCAAAATAAATCTCCTACACAGATTTTTGGTAATCTTGCTTCCTTTCAGTGTGACGGAAGAAAACCACAGCTCATAAACAAATTAACTCTGGATTCACGGGCTTGGTCAGGCGCAGTTTTAATTATTAGCTTTTTTTTTCTTCTTCAAAATATTGCCAGGAAGGCCTTTCCTTTGCTGATTTCTCACTAAATCATCGAAGATGAGTCGAGTGTGGGTTCAAAACCTACATCCGTCCATGACTCAGATAGAGTAGAGACATAATGGTATTCTTTCTCCTGTTCCAACACTAGTCAATCTTGACTTTCTGTAAGCGTTTGCATGTCTAAGAAGGTAGATAGCGCTGTCCTGGACGTGTTGCGCTTACGGTACTTCAGAAAGATGTGTTTGGTGTCTCAGAGAAAGAATGTGACAGCTGCTGGGTGGTAGCCGCTGTTAATATAAACGAAACAAGGTCTTAAGACAAACTTGTGGCGTGACCTCATTATGGCTTCAGTTGAAAAAAAAAAATCACTCTAGCAATCAAGGTGACATTAAAAGCATAAAAGGGTTTGTTTTTTTCTCCCATCCGCATAATCAACTTACATTACTCTTTTTTCAGACAGTTAGTACGATAATTCTAATAGAGTAAATGTAGTTCAATATTGCTGGCCTGTTACATAGACACCCTCCTGGTACAGGCTATTGTGTGTGATGCAGCAGAAAGGAAATGAAAGCCATTTTTATCGATGCCGGTACCTTATGAGTGGCGCACTTGAACACGTGTGTGCCCGTGTCTACACTCCTGTCCAGGGTGGCGTGTAATAGTGTCTCCTGGCCCTCAATTACCACCACACACTCGTAATCCTCGTCGCCCTGCACACACACACACACACACACACACACACACACACACAACCTCTCTCATTCTCACAATCCAATAACAGGTGCTCTCTGGAGCCCTACAATAATATTATGACTCATAACCTTAGTGGACTTTTAGACAAACGCACAAAAAACAAACAAAAAAAACCCCACAATAGCCTTTTTTTTTTTAAAGCAATGATGGAAAAAGTTTCTTAAGGTAAAAGCACAATGAATAAAAATAGACAATAAAATAACTTTAAAGAAATATATATATAAAGTGCTTTATAACCTTAAATATGCCCAGGTTTTTGCCCTGTAGTAACAGCTGTGTGTCGACTCCGACTGGAATTAAAGATGAACTTTCCAAGGCCCACACACACGGACATGCGTCTGCACCTTGGGGTTCTGACTTCTCCTGTTTCACACGTGCACACAACACACAGCATGCACAAAATTATATTTTTGTTCGTCACCGATTAACAATCAAAATAATATACGGGCCTATAACATCTGTTACAGAAACTTAGTCCCAAATGCTCCTCCTTGGACCTATAAAATAACAGGGTGGGTTCTGGGTGTACGAGGTGTGTTTGTATGATACAGTGAACTTATTAGGAACAGAGGGAAACCTCACGGGGTGTTTAAAACGAAGCAATATGGCAAAACTAATATATTAACAAATTAAAAACATTTTTCACCATACACTAGTATGTGTCTAATATTTTGTCTGCAAAATGATAAAAACAGAACTAATACAGAACATGCTCTTCCCTAGGCTAAAAAAAATAAATAATCATTTTCCATTTTTTTATAATGTAAATTTATTTAAGTGTGTAAACCCGATGGAGTTGGCAACAGACACTGTGTGAGTCATATTAATATCTTTTTATCTTCTAGTCCTGATAAAACCTTCCACTTAGCCAGTAAAGGATATCACTTTTACATTCCGTCAACAGTCTTGGATGTCGGATGCCTTCATGGAGGAGACAAACTCATTGTGACTCACTGGAGGAGACGTTCGATGAAAAGTATTTGCCCTCTAGACTGCCATAAAAGCTTGCTGTATACATACAACCCAGACTATTATGTGAAGCAGATAGTAATTTTCACTTAAAAACCTTGCTGTTCAATTTTTACAACATACTTTCGATGCACAAGTAATTATCTGGATGACCGCTTTTTATGTCCAAGTAAAAGATTTGTGTTTTTTTTATAAATAAATTATAGGCAAAACTATCTAAGATCAAAGAGGACTTTGATCCCACATGTGAGCGATGTAAGCAGGAACCAGCTACGCTACTGCATATGTTCTGGACATGCTTAAAGTTATACTATTTTTGGAGTTTTATTTTTGATACCTTGTCAGAAATAGGTTAAATACCTTTAGAACCCTCCCCATTCATTTTCACATTTTGGTGTTGAATCAAGTGGTGCTCGCTCGAATGACGCCCAGGCCAACATGATAGCCACTTTGAAAATATAGATGCAAATAATTTGGATCTATAGTGAAAAATTTATTTTTTTTATGCTTTTTCCCTATGATTTTTTTGTTTGAAATTTATAAGTTTTTGTTCATTGATATATTTTCTTTTATTTCTTTCTCCACTGACTCGCTGTTGTATTCTTACAGGGTGGGGGAGGGGATGGGCTAGAAGGAAAAAAGCTGTACCATGTACTTTATGTATGTAAATGTATCTTGTTTAAGAGAAAAAAAAAGTTATAACAGTATGTTTTTTGTTTGTTTTTTAGCTATAAAGGTCTCTGCTCAGTGCTGTGTTCAATAAGAATAGATTAAAAGAGGAAACAAAGGCACAGAAAACGACAGAAAGAAAAAAAAAAGAAACCTTACCCTGCTGTTGTAGATGATGTGTTGCTGGGGGCAGCTGTGGTTATGAGTGCAGAGTTCATCTCGGGCGCACCAGTGACACGGCCATTCGCTGCTCACACACGCCATGCACCTGCAGCGAGAGAGATGATATTACAAACACGCAAATTCGCAAACATCTGCTCTGCACCTGAAGCGAGAGCGATCCTATTTTCATACAGACGCGAGTCGTGTACCTGCAGCACCGGCGATCTGATTACGCCTTTGAGCACAAGAAAATGACTGGTGTCGGATAAACTCCTCGAGTTATGTTTACACTTTCTAGAGCTAAATTTGATCCAATTTACCTCTAGGATATCATTCAATACTGAGGATCTGATACACACAAATACATGGCAAGAACAGTTAGGATGGAGTTTCAGTCCATAACCTATAATGAGCTGTCTATGTGTTTGTGTCCAGAGGTGTAATTTTGTGAGCATAAGACTTTTTTAATATAATCTTCCAGTACTTAGAGAAGAAATCTGGCAGTCTATGTACAGTTGCTGTGTAAAGAAAAAAAAAGACTTTTTCTTGAAGACTTCAATCTTCTACTGTATCTTCAATCTTTAATCAAATGCATAATTTGATTGGGCTATGGTGGATCTGGAACATATACCAAGAGCACTGGGTGTGTGTGAGAAGAGAACGCATCCTGGATGGGGCGCAAGTCCGTCACAGGACACCACACACCCGTGCAATTTAGGATTTTTAAGAAAAGGATTGCTATTTTAGCAATGTGTTATTCAATATATATATATAATATATATTTATTGTAAACCCTAAATATGCTCCCAAAACACTTGCATTTCATTTCAAACTCAGCTTAATACATAAAAAAAAATGTAGAGGTAAACCTGTATACTGTACAGAGACACTGATTTGTCTCCCGCAGTGCTAGAATGTAAAATACAGATGTTACACCCCGCCCCACCCCGTATGTACTGTAATTCATGCAAGCGTGTTTTCTTTGTTATGCGCTGTGGTCTCCTTTGGTATCAGTACTACAGGGTAAATACAGTAATAATTCATCATCACAAGACGCGTTTTCTTCTACGGTCGCTTTGTGTTCTCTCTACAGTACTAAAAAATGTATGCAGTATTAGATTTAATTATAATTACTAATTAATTTGTTATAATTTAGCTGAATGTACGTTAATATTTATGGTACAAAATTTGTAATTTACATTGTTCTTGTTAAAATGCATACAAAAAAATATATAATGACATGAGAAAAGCCATTAAAAATTGCGGAGGATGTTTGTTCTTTCCATGAAATTGCAGAGGTTTCCGCGATAACAATTATTAGTTAGGTAAAGAAAATTCCGCAAAAGACTGAGGCTGCAAACTCTTCAAACTCACTTCTTTAACTGTGTGTGTATAAATAGAAATATACACACAGTTGAAAAAGTCCTGGACTTATCCTGGACTAACAGAACAGCATCAGAGTCTAGTCTGATTATAACATGTATGCTAGAAATATTGTGCATACCAAATTTAAATAACACTACCGGCAGGTAAACTGAGGGCTCGGGTGTTTTTGCTAGCTGTGTACATTTAGGGACCTCACTGTCGCCACGATTTGTTGCCATTGCTGACAGATTAACTGTCCTAAACACCGGCTCTGATTAAATCTCACCTTTGTGGTGGTGTGCTCAAGTGATGGCTCAAATTTCACAGCCAATAAAAATATAACCAAGAGACAAAACTCTTGCAATGCAGAAGACAGGATTAGTCAAAAACGATTTTTAAATCATCAATGTCAGTTTTAGCTGACCCTTCCCTTCACTGTTTCCCTGCAGTGATCTACTGTATGCTACTGTATACAAGATATATATATGGTTTAGCTGCTAACAATTTACTGTTTTATATATCATGTGCCGTGGCATATCTCAAACGTCTAAAAAGAAACTCACTTTTCAATTGACTGTTAATACCTCCACTGCGGAATTTAAGGCACAACAATAACCACCCCCTTTCAGCTTCCATGGTGAAGTGCAATATAGTTACAACTGTACAGACTGTATGAAGCGGGCATTTGAGTTCTATTATAACTACTGTACAACTGGGTTTTATGTTATTTACTCATTACAGTCAAATGTACTAAGTAAATATGTTTAAATATGTTTGTGTGTCTACATGCTTGAGTGCCCTTACGGTGAGGTAGAGTTGAGTCTGCCCACAGCCCTGCAGTCATAGAAGGTGATATTAGTGTCAGACACGGTGACTTTCCCAAACATCAGTGCTAGCCTGATAGTCATGTGATCTAGAAAAAGAGAGAGAGAAAGAGATCACAACAATCCACAAATAATACAAACTTGACTGAGAATTTGATCTCAGACTAAGACCACCACCACTTTTATGTTTTGACTCATCACAGCTAATGATTTGAGAGTTTCATAATAAAGTCAAGAGTGTAAGGACAAAAAAAATAATAATTACGCTAAACTATTCAGGTTGCTGACGTGTCACTCTATCAACCTGATGAAACAGATGTCTACACGCGCGGAATCGCCGTTTGCTGAACTCTATCACTGCGATCTGATCATGTGATGTTTACTGCTAAAGCATGCCTTCTGGAAATTCTTTTCTCTGAGGAGGCCACTTAAAATGCAGAGATTTCACAAGTTGTGTGGGATTTTTTATTTTTTTTGCTTCTGTTTTTAACATAATTATTTATTTTTAACTTTTTAACATTTTAGATCTTTATCTACGGAAACGCCTTATTTCCATGGCATGGCATATCCTGTTTAAATCTTGTAAAAAAAAAAAAAAAATTATATATATATACACACACACACACACACACACACACACACACTCCCTAGTGTGAATTTGCATGCTTACAGGCCGAGAGAGTTGGCAGTAATTACCTTGGCTAGAAGCAGAAGGGGCAAAACCACTCACCATTGCCTGGTGGACTCGGGGGGAGGAGCATAGGTTGTGGTGACTGACAGGTGATTCTGTTCTCTTCCACATTGGCAGGTCCGGCAGGTAAATTTCCAAAGGCACAAGACAGAGACTCATTTTGAGACAGTGCTGGCAATGGCATCACCGTAAAAGAAACCTGTAAAATAGGCAGGCAAAAAAATTTGTCATTATTTTTTTTTTTTTTACTACAGAATGTTGCCAAGGCTTCAGCTGTGAATGCTAAGCAGAAATCTCAGCCAGTTATTTTTCCACTCTGACTGCTTCCATCCAAGATATTCAGATATTCAGTGTGTGTGTGTGTGTGTGTGTGTGTGTGTTGTCAGGCTGCCGCATTCATCGGGGCGTGTGTAATGAGTAAACTGGTGTGTGCTGAGGCGCATTACATATCAGACTGTCTCACGCTGACTGACAACTAATTCCATAACTGCTCATTACACTAGCTCCGGTCAAAACACTGACACAGTTTACACTCTAAAAAAAAAAAAAGAAGCATAGTTTGGGAGCATTTACACAGTAAATATGGTATCGTTGTTCTTTTTTTTCCTGCACACTGTAGAGATGGGTCCATGTGGGTGTTGGGACGTGAAACTTGAAATTAAATGTCAAGGGATTTCACCAACGCGGAAAAGCAGATTTAATTGAACTTCTTCCCATGGTGGTGTCTAAGTTTAAATCTCTCACAAAACACGACATTCATGACAAAAGTACCAGAGCAGAAAAGTTATACAAATAGTTCTCGTTTAGTGTCGGATAAAAAAAGGAAGTACTTTGGTGTATGGCTTCACAAGAAAAAGACAAATATTTAGACAAACACGTTACGGGTCTCACTTGTCTACAATGTTCTTGTTTTAGACGGGCATTACATTGTAATATGATAGCAATAGCTATAATCTTTTGCTTATAGATTTTCTTTATCTGGATATACGGGTTCTGGGTTTCTCATCCTCTCTCAGCAAACAGGTAACAAAATTCCAGCCCTGATGTGTGATCCGTCATTTTCAGTCATTTTATCAGAAGAAATACTGGAGAAAGTTCTGTTGACCACAATATGTCATATCTAGTCCTTCTTCTATCCAGGGGAAAAATTATATATGCAGTTGCAAAATAACAGATGCTCAAAAAGTGTCTGAAAACTTTCCATTGCTTTGAGTCACATAACTTTTTCTCTGTAGTGTTTTAACCTGCAGCCCATTAACAGGAAAAACAGGAAAATATAAAACTAAAGTGAAAAGTGCGATCCTAAAAGCTGATTAAAAACCGAAGATAAAGATATCTTCGTACTCGCATGACTGCGATGCTCTATAAATAGATCTGTAATCTTATAATGGGATTGTGTTACAGTGTGTGTTAGGACAATCTCGTGTTGAACTGATGCGTTGGTAGAGATAGCGAGAAAGAGACGTGATATTTTATTACGAAAAGTCATGCTGACTGAATAGGAATATACATAAAAAAAGTCAGGTTTTTGTATTTCGAGAGAATATGAGTTACGCAGATGTTTCATCAGACGAGAATTTTGTCAGTAGGAAAAAAGTAAAGCTGCCTTCTCTGCTTCATAGTCATCTGAGAGTGAGTGAGAGAGACAGAGACAGAGCGTGAGAGAGACAGGGAGAGAGAGAGACAGACATTTTTCCTTTTAAAACGGTAATACTGAACTAACACACCAGCCTCAGCTTGTCAGTGTGAGTCTTTTTTTTTGGTCAGCACACTGAAGAAAAATCAGTTGGTCCTGCTGCGCGGTGCATGACCCGTGCTATGACTAAATCGATAGATCAGTTTTCTCACTGTCTTTTTATTTCCAACAGGTATGTGACTAACTCTTATAGAAGCACCAGATTGAACTGGAAAATCTATCTTTATTTTAGGTGTGTAGGAGGGAAGGGTTTTGTAGAAAAAATTATAATCTCCTGAAACTGAAATTGAAACTGACTCTTATGATGACATTATGATCTGTATCATATGTTGCATTCCTAACATTACAAAATGTACGTTTAAAAGAAGGATACATTTTGGGGAACAAAATTATTGACCTGTTTCACCGCAGACGTCTAGAAATCAAACATTCATGAATCTAAAAAAAAAAAAAAAAAAGAGAGAGAAAAACCTACTGCAGTGCATTTCAGCATGAATAAAGTCAACCTACAAAAAATAATAAAGCTATTCTACACACTCGTTTCTTTGATGAAATTGTGTGCTCTTGAGCCTTGTTCTATTTATTTATTTTTTTAATATGACATAAAAATGAAATCTGTGTACTCAGAAAAAAGATTCTGGATGATTATAATACTTTCAAATTGCAGCACCTGGAAAATCCTTCTTGTTTTTTCAGCCAGCATTTCATCTTTCTTCACAGTCAGCCCTCTTGGTATTTAAAAAAAAAAAAACGCACTGTCATCAGGTGCTGACGGCAATCCTTAATCGACTTTCTCTGCTACTAGCTGCTCATTAACTGCTGATACACATCCGTGTCATTCAAGTTCATTTATTAATTTTAGCCTCGTGATGAATCTTTAATGAGGAAAACATTAAAGAGAAGAGAAAATTTGACAGCTTTTTTGCCCAAGAGCCTTGCCTTTAAACCGAATGTGTAAGTCAAAAAGCGGAATAGGTAACCATGGCAGGATTTTCTCTGGTTTAAAATGAGGTGGAGGTGGTGCCATCCTGATCTGATGCCATCCGTGTCTTCAACTGACTTAAACTATCTCATTTTTTAACATATTTTAGGAATTATTTAAATTTATATGAAAATTATATAACTGAAAAACATTTTTATCATGCTAAAGCATATTTTATCGCGGTAAAACAGGGCATGCAGTACAAATAGTATAAAATATAACTCTAAATATAGATAAAGTCTAAAACTAGAGGTAGAAATACTACGATATACAGAAAAGGGTAAGATATAGGGATGTGACGAGACGCTTTACCCACGAGACGAGACATGAGACTGGGTTCACGCGAACGAGACGAGACAAGACGAGACTTTTAGACATTTTTTTTTTAAAGAAATCTTCAATGTTTAAATATATAGCGAAAATGGCCTTTTATTTAACTAAAAAACACTAAATGCAAAAAATGCTGTCCATCAACTTTATAAAATAAAACAAACATAATAACATGTAAACACATGTAAACAAACTGAAAGGCAATTAATTGCACAATAAAATTAAATAGTATAAATAAAAATAAATAATAAACAAAACAAATATCCCTTTACGTGCAATTGATGTTGATAATGTGGGCTGTAATTGTGATATAGCTCTGCGTAAACCTAGAATTCCAACCGTCAGTGGTTATGGCGATGGTTTCTGCCTCTTTCAGAGTGTGTACAACGTTTACCTTGCATTCCTTCTAGAGGGTCGGGACCACCGTGCGAGTAAAATGTGCGCATGACGGGATGACGTACTTTGGTTCCAGTGTGTGGATGAGTCGCTGAAATCCCAGATTTTCCACCACAGAAAATGGTCTCATATCGGCTACAATGAAAACGCCGAAGTTTAGCTGCATAGGCATTTGTTATGGTTGTTTGCCCTTTCATGAGAACTGAATTGCTTACATTTTTCTTCACAGGCGCAGCTTTTAGTAACGAGCTGTGGTGGTTTTCTAAAAGCTTTTGCATAGTGCTTCTGTTAGCAGAGGTGTACGGTATTAATTTCTTACAGTGTTTGCAAATTGTCATTGTCTTGTCTGTCATTTTTTTGCCGTTTCTTATTTCCACAAAGAATCCAAAATGTTGCCACATCAACCACTTAAATGTCGCGGGCTTACTTCTCCTTCACACTCCATCATGCCAATAACGGAAGGATATCGTCACGTTCTCGCGAGACCAAACGCATCTCGCGAGACAAATCTTATCCGTACCACGAGATCTCATCACACTCCTAATAACATATATTATTACTTACTCTCTCTCTCTAGGGCTTATCCTATACATAGTTACAGGAGGCCCAGGGGCCTATTACAGGGAACACAGGGCAGTAGGTTGGGTACACTATGGATGTGGTGCCGGTCCATCGCAGGACACACACTCTCACACTCACACTATAGGCAATTTGGAAACACCAATTACCCCAATCTGCATGTCTAAAGATACAAACTCCACACACACACACACACACACACACACACACACACAGACCCAATGCTGGACTTGAACTAGAGTTAAATATGCATGACCAGCACTTGATCGCATTGATGCTTTGCAGACATGATTACGTAGAAAATAATTAACCCACATACACCGTCACACACAGAACACAATGTTACACTGCCACAAAGTAACACGTGTGTTTATTATAAACCATTATCCAACTAAACTCCACACACACAGACCCAAGGTAAAAATCGAACCTTGACCCTAGAGGTGCAAGGCCACTGTGGAATCAACTATGCAGCCACAAACCAGAACATTCATCTTCTATACGGCTTATCTACACCTTAGACAGGGTGCCAATCCACACAGCACAAAAACAGGCAACCTGGGAACAGCAATTAGCCTAATCTGCATGTCTTTGGACTGTGGGAGGAAACCGGAGTACCCAATGACTACTGTTGCAACACATTTTTGCGTCTGTGATAAAAGACGAGGCCAGGATCCTCAGTGTGGATTGAAACAGTAGCGCACGCCACCTGGTCCGAGTTCAAAGTGCAGCGGTAGCCATCATGACAGTTATTATTAAACACTTCAAGCAGGTAAACAGCGACTGCCTGCATTCAGTGGCACTCTCGAACCCTCTCATTTCCCTGAACGTCCCCGCTGTGATAAAAGGCATCGTGCTATTTTCCTGTCGGCCTCATCCGTCACGGTTTTGCCAACAAATGCATTAAAATGGTTAACGACAATGCTGTGTGCGTGCCTCGGAATCCCAGCATAGTAGAAATACCTAAAATAGTATGTTTCCTTTTTCTGAGGGGGTTAATTTCAGCCTTTTTTTGCACTTCTAGCAGGCTGTTCTTACCCTGATAACCAAACTACCCTACTGCACACTGCCTGAAGTACTGGCTGTAAAAAACATGCTACAAGATTGTGTGAATGCAAACGTTGATACCAAACTGAAATTAGTGATAAGTGAATGGAGCTTATCTATGAGCCTAGGCAGTGCCAGTTTTGTGTTTATGATACTGATGGCTTAGTAACTGCCCGAGCCACAATGCAGCAGTGTTTAACCTTATCTGCACCGTGCCAGTGCGAGTCCGCACTCAGCCACCATACACTCAGCAACACCCATAACCCGACTCGATCGATTCATCGATTTGGCAGCAGATACTGCTTAGTCCCTAAGATCAGTAATAGAAAAGGAAGCTTTTGATAAACACCTAAGTAGCTCTTTTTGAAAAAAACTACACAAAAAAAACTAAATGCACTAATGACAAAAATAATTGCTTATCAGAATAATCACAGTAGTAAGTACTAGCTAATTTTTTAAACATGCTAATAATCTGAGCTTCAAGGTTGTTATCTTGTAAATCTTGTAAGCTACAGTAGCAGAACTAACTCGCTACTAGGTAAAACTGCAAAGTATTCTGGGACACGAATGCTAACCCTAACTCACAGAAACAACAAGGATAAAGCATCAAAACTGCGATTAGCACCAGAATCACTAAACACATTGCAAAAAAAAACGACATAATAGGGGTTTTTGCCCCTATTATGTCGTTTTTTTTTGCAAGTTGTTTAGTGATTTAAGGACACCTGTATGCGGTTCGTCCACAAAGTTTTGCAGCACAGAGTTATACAGAATGTATTTTTGCGCTAGATTTCCCTTCCGTACAACCATTCCCATGAGCACTAAAGCAAGATTAATTAATTAATGTTAATAAAAGAACGTTCTTATTGAAATTAACCCCTGCTGAACACTGTTGGAACGAAACATAATCTGCACCTGGAACTTCTTCGCTCAACACCGGTACCTGACCTCGGTAATGCCCTTGCGGCTGAGTAAACACAAATCCCTGCTCCAAATTCTAATGGAAAACCTTGACAGAATCTAAAATAGGATGTTCAACAAATACATTATAGGTGTGATGGGCATGTAATCACAAACCTTAGGTCATGAGGTATATTTTCATTCTCCTTTAAGATTAAAAACACATACAAAAAAAACTCTACAGGTAGTCCCCGACTTACGAACAAATTTTATTCTGGAAGCACTTTCGCAAGTCAGACAAAGTGAGTCTTATACGCCTTTGTCATACAATGTAAAGCATACTAATCCAACTTGACTAAATCTCTGTCCTCCGTCCTCTTTTCCCATATTCCCCACAAAAATCGTAACTACAACTAAGGAAATTATTCTCACACGTGAAATATAACAGTGTTGTCTCTGCGCCTTTAAATCGTGAGGGCAATCTCGGATGCAATTTTGTTTTCCACTGTATTGGACTATGAACTCTGTTTTGTTGAGGATTTTTCAAAATTCATACCTGCGGAAATTCGTTACTCGAATGTTCATTAGTCGGGAAACAACCTGTATCTAGAACCTGCAATAAAATTTTACTAATTTAAATAGATAAACGTTTCTATATATGATCATGTGAGCTGTAGTGTGAGGGTGCACCTCTGTCTGTTCCTCCCGGCTCTGAATAGATGGATTCAGACTCTGGATAGACACGCACTGCCGATCATGACCGTAACTCCACAGCCAGTGGTGAGGCTCCAAATGGCGTTTACAATCCAGCTTCCGTGTGCACCTAAAACACGCACACAAGTTTACTATTAAGATTGAGTTTTGATAAACGTCATGTTAACGTGTCCCATGCAAAAAAGAAAACATCTCAGAAATATGGCTTTGAATAATTCCATTACGTATCAGTATAAATACCGTATTTTTGAGAGTAACAGAATAATGAACTGTGGGAAGAAGAAAGAAGGGAGCAGGATGATGATATTACAAAAGACGTAGAGAAGTAAGAAGTCTTACCTGCCCTCTAGTGAGCACCATCCGCAGTAGGGGTCTCGGACAGAGAGGCATGAGTGACAGTCTGAATGCCTTTCACACTGAGCCACAGGCAAACGTGTTACCTAGGAAACACACATACACAATTATGACACTGAAATAACTCCCTCGGTGTCAAATATGTAATGTCATGGCCGAATCGTCTTTAAAAAAAGATCTTGGACCACTCCTCATGTCTTCATACTAAATGTAGATTAAATGAAAACAAATATTTTACTGCGACAGGCTGTAACAACCTCAGCAGCGACCTCATTTCCCCTCTCACCTGTTTTGACCACTCAGCATCAACCGTAGACTAATTACCAGCCAGTCATTATCTGCAACTTTTCATCATCTCACTAATCAGACTAATAATGAGAGACAAAAACCTGTCAAAAATGAGGGAAAAAAAAAAGGTCCTGCATAAAGCCTGGAGAACTATTCCTCAAGGCTACATAAAATTAAAGAACCTACAAGAACATCTGGCTTTTTTTTAGATATTTTTGCAAAAATACGAAGAAATAAATGAGCATCAAGACTTTTACACAGTTTCCTTAACAATTGCAAACTACAGGATAATTAATATTTGAATACTAACTCAATAAAGTCATTACATTCTAAATACAGCCTGTAAAGGAATAATCTCAGTATCTTGACTGCTGCTTTGTGTTCTGACGGGGCGGATCGCCTTTATCTGCTCTGATCAGCGGAGCAGCAGTTAGTGCCATTAATGATGTGATTCGGAATCCACTAACACACAGCAGTGAGGATTTTAAAACTGTTGTACAAAGTCTTCTTGTGATACTGCATGAAGGTTATGAGCTATTTTCACAGCCAGGTGTTTTCACACATTTCAGTTAAACCGACTGTAGGTTAGTCATTAGGGCTGTGTTCACACTTAGAGGAAAAAAAAAAAAAAACACTGGCTGCAAAGAGTTTTGTGCTGATGAAAGGGGAAAAAAGCAGCCAGTGTAAAGCACGCACTGTAACCATGGTGATGCTGCTAGCGCTGAGTTCTGCCTTTAATGTTTAAGGTTTCTTTCGCAGTCATGTGCCGCGTGACACTCACTCGCATGTATGTCTGTACATCCTGGATGTTCTGTCAGAATATATCACAATGCTGATCTGAACATGAGCAGACCACACCTCACATAAAAAAGTTGTTCAAATTAGATTTAAATCAAAACAGCTTTAATATTAAACGTATAAATGCCTTTAAATTGCGTGTTGGCACTAATTCAGAATCGTAGACTTTATTAAAAAAACCCGGACAAACCTGCTGTGATGTCAACCGTAGGTGTCTGAAGAAGCTCGACTGTGGGCGACCTACTTAGTCACCTTAGTTGCAACAAAGCTAGCTGGCTGCGCTTCGGCTCAGCCAAAATATGAAGGTGGTTTACATTAGTTTATATGCTGATGTTACTTTGCGTTCGATTGAACTCTGTCACCCGTACCCCTACACGTCATTCTGAGTCGACTCCATTTCTTGTGGTAAGTTAAAATACAATGATTACAGTTAGCTGGATAGCTAAGGTGATGCACAGCACACGCTAGCGGTTGACACCTGCATGGCACCTAATTATGCAAAACTATTATGGCTTGATTTCATTTTACTAATGAATTACATAAAAATCCAGCCCCTATACAGTTGAATACAGATGAATGTGAACTCTAGCTTTGAAGATAAGAACTGTTTTTTTTTTTGTTTTTTGTTTTTTTAAATACCAGGCTGCAAAAGTAATTTTTTGTGTGAATTTTGGCATTTTAACATCCTCTATGGGGATTGGAGCCTAGTCCTGCACGTTTTTGGCACTTGGACTCGTTTTTCAGAACCGGAGGTTGTCCCTCGGTCTGAATGCAGAAGTGATGGAGTCAAGGATAGATCTGTTTCCTGTTCTTATGTTGTTTTGTTACTTTTTATTGAAAGTGTGCTAAAACACGAGCAGGCTTGGCCAAAATTCCTCCTGTCTCCTGAATCTTTCCCCTGCACTCTCACGCACCCTAGCTGTATACGATCTTGTACTAATCTACCTAACCCATATATAACTTTACCAGATACATCAGCTAAAATACAATACTATACAATATAATATCTTGGTTATTTCGACAACACACTCCATCCAGCTTTAACTGATATGGTGTTGACACAGGGAATTATTTTAAATAATGTTAATGTTTATCCCACGGTTTCTGTGTTTTAGAAACATCCTCAACTTTTTTCTATGACAGAGGCTTATGTTTCTTCGATGTGAACAATTGTGTGAAATGAATTTTAAAGAATATTTTTCATTTAGCTTTAGCCAGTTGTGTGTGTACCTGTGGTCAGTGTGTGTAAGTGGGTCAGAACTCCCACAGGGTCATGTGTAATATACAGAGTAAACATGGTGAGTGTGTGCACTGCCTAAGGCCATTAACTTCACCCACACACTGCCAATAAACCACTATGTTACCTCTATTACTTACTGCTGTTTGGAGCTGTGTGTGTGTTCGTATGTGTGTGTGTGTGTGTGTGTGTGTTTGCATATGTGTTTGTTTGTGCATGTGTTTAGTTGAGCGTACCTTCCTCTCAGTCATGATGTAAACACTGCGTGAGGTGGAGTCCAGCAGGAGGTCAGCGTTAACGGAGCTCTGGGGGTCCACCCTCACCGAGTCATAGTGAGAACCTGAACCATTCACATGGACAAAGACCTGCACACACACACACACACACACACACACACAGACAAAGTCATTCCAAGTCATATGAAGCATTTGAAGTATTTGCACACACACACACACACACACACACACACACACACACACACACACACACACACACACAAAGAGCATTTGAACCATTTGCATATAAACAAACACACACAGCGTAAGTCATACTGAGCAAGTAAACCATTAATATAAACTTGCACACTCACACACACACACTCTATCTCTCTCTCCCTTACACACACACCAACATACCAGGTCATACAAAACATTTGCATACACACATACACACATTCCACGTCTTGCCTAGTCATACTAAGCATCTGAACCATTTACACACACACACACACACACACACACACACACACACACACACAGTTTGTGAACCATAAATAAGAACAAAGAAACACACACATAAACATACCAAATCATACAAAACATTTACATCATTTGCAAACACACTCACACACAGTTATACTGAACACTTGAACCATTCACATGAACAAATTAACAAATGAATATATACACACACACACACACCAAGTTATATCAAGTCCTACTGAGCATCTGAACCATTTACACACACCAAGTTATACTGAGCACCTGAACTATTTGTACTAACACACACACACACACACATTATCCTTATTACTGTTTGTGTACCACAGAGCCATACAGAGTTCCTGTTAAATTCATATGAATAAACACCTGCAGTCACACACTTATTGCTATAGGACAGACAAACTAATCCACACATTAAAGCACCACGTACATTAGAACAGAGTGTGTACACACAGCCGTTACACACACGGCCCCACGCATCCCGACACAAAATGAGACAAGTGTGCGTTCAAATGTTCAGTTCCGACTCGAACTACATTACGTCCTTTAAACCGTGCTCTGCTACTCATACATACACAATGCTCACTGTGTGTGTGTGTGTGTGTGTGTGTGTGTGTGTGTGTGCCCTTTAGCAAACTCATGGCAGGGTAGGTGTTAAGCTGGACTGAAACTAGCTGGAGGAGCTCGATGCTGTAAACACTTGTGTTTGGACGTTAATATTTTATTCAGGCCCGGAGCTGCTGCAGCGGCTGTCACTCCTATCTGCCTACCCACAATGCACCACGGGGGGTCCAGCTGCCCCGGGACAAACACTACTCACCAAGATAAGCCCTCTCATCTCTTTTACATTCACACAAGGCGCACAAACTTGTAAACACACACATATACACACACACACATACCCGACAAAGTTGTTAAGCACACTCAGATTTGAATTTAATTTATTTGCGAGGGTGAGTCATAAATTATCTGCACATATTTTCATATCTAATTGTTCTAAAATTTTTTTTTACTGTCAGCAAATATCTTTCATATTCCCTCATTAAACAATGTATTATGCTGAGCTCGAGCCACGAATGGACCGATGTCTCCGTCCTCGTAGGGCTGCTTTCAGGGGACCAAACAGGGGAAAGTCCGATGGAGCGAAATCAGGACTGTGGGGCTTTAATACCTTAAAATAAAGTTTTTGCAAAGTGTCGACAGAAGTGTGCAGGCGTGCATCGCCATGCAAGATCACAACGCCCTTGGATAACAGTCTTCTACGTTTAATCTGAAGTTTAGGCTTCAGCTCTTCAACAAGCATCTCACTGTAACAAGAACTGTGAATGGTTGAACCTTTTTCCTGATAATGTTCCAATACTGGCCCTTGAGAATCCCAGAGACCTGTAAGCATAGATTTTCACACTGATGGTTGACTTTTTAACTTATTCTCAGTCAGCGATTGATGATGTCTTCGGTCCGTACTCTGCCATTTACTCTCAGACTCATAGTGATGAATCCCTGTCTTGTCACCAGTAATGATTCTTTTTAAGAAACTTTCACCTTCCTTAGAGTCCAAATTTTGTTTGCAGATATCTAAATGCTTGTGTTTATGCTCTTCTGTGAGTCCCAAACCACAAAAAAAACAAAACACTGCACGCTGCTCTTCCTTTGTGCAAATGACAAGCCGGGTGTCCATTTTTGCTCGTGTCGCAGTTACAAATGAACTGATGTAACACGTTCACACCTGAATGCATGCGAGATGTTTTTCTTGATGCCTAAGACAAAGGAATCATCACAATGAAACAATCAGTTTTTAAATAAAAAACTATTTGTTTAACAAAATATTGCAATTTCTTAACAAAGTAGAACGTAAAATGTTTAATCATTGATTGTTTTCATCTATTATTTTCAGACTGTCAGGTGTATCTCTTTATTAACTGTACCAATAAATTGATCTATGGCTAGTTAATTTACCTACAGTAAACTTGTGTAGCTGATTATTAGCACAAGGTCAGGTACGTCGAATGTAGAGGTGTCACAGTTGTGCCTTGAACGGTACATGGGATCTGGAGCTAGAGTTTGTTGTATTGCTGCATCATGTTCATCGGTCTCTAACTGTTATGAAATTATATTAATTCTAATAGATAATAATATCAACTATCACTAAACTATAGCTAAACTGAAAAACATACAGTATATAGGTGGAGCTAGCTTGTTACATTTATTATACATGTATATTTTATTTTATTTGTATTAATTAGCTGGTTAATAGCTAATAAATTAGTCTAGCATTACATTTATTTTATGTAACACCAGGTTTTTTTTTCTGTCACAAAACGAGACTGCTCCGGTTAGCCAATTTATTATTTGTAAATTTGTGTTAGATGGATACTCTGTATGTTAATATTCATGTCCATCTCATCTGTGGTTTGGTTGTGTATCGCTGCAGGTGGAAGAAAAAAACCCTGAAGGATAATACATACTGTACAGGGTGGGCCAAAGTCCATGTATTTAGGCCTTTTTTTTTGGGACTTTTGTTTTTGATTTCATATGCAAGATTGCTTAGGGACTTCAGGACCATACTTAAAACTACTAAAATCACACACATGTAGGTACTGTTTATTTATTTATTTTCCATACCACTTAGTCTGTAGTCTGTCCAGGGTTGTGGGGGGTCTGGAGCCTAAACCAGGGAACTCAGACCACAGGGCCACTCTGTATGGAGTGACAACCTTACACAGGGCACAAACACACACTCACTCACACACCAAAACGCATGTTATGGGCAATTTGGAAAAATAAATCAGCCTATAATGTATAGCCTATGATGTCGACCCCGGGTTACGTTCCGAGAGCATCTGCGAATTGTCAAAATCATTTTGGATTCGAATTTTGGAGTCAGCCAAAAAAATTAGACACACTTCAGGAAAAAAAAAGAACTATATAAATATTTTAATACTAAATGTATTGCTATACATTATATATTAATATATATGATAATATTATGATAATAATATAATATTATACTAATATAATAGACATTATACCATTTTTCTTTTCTTTAAGTATGTATACATTTCTATATTAAAAAATCACTGTATAAGCAAAAACGGAACATTTTTAAAAATTGCATTATTTATTTTTTACTTTAAATGTTACAGAAAAATGTTTGTATGTCATCGAAGAAAGAAGAACCTTGATATCTAACAGTCTGGTTTGCCTTCCTTATCTTCTGTAAGCATTAGGAACACTCTCTTTCACACCTAGGGGCAATTCAGGCCAGTCTTCCACCTGGAAACACATTTTTGAAAGATGGGAGGGAACCTACTTAGACAGGGGTAGAACAAAGATACAGATAGAGAAACTTTAAGAGCTCAAGATTGAACCAGCAACCCTGGAGCTGTGAGGCGACAGCTATACCCTCTGCGTCCAGTGTCACTCTGACCGGTGCACAGATAAAACCGCTGTGGAGGCTGTCGGCTGTTATCTACAGAAACAGAATCGTGATCAACGGCCCCAGAAGAACTAAAAAAAAAACTAAGAACTCTTGGGACACCTGAAGACTGCTTTTTTTTTATTTATTTTTTCTTTTTTTATCCAGCATGATTGCCTGAAAAAAATATTGAAATATTGACTTACAGTCTCCTTCAAAATTCTTGGAACAGCAAGGCCAGTTCTTTTGTTTTTTGTTGTACCCTGAAGTCTCTATGAGACAGCAAATCAGAATTTCAGCCTTCATTTCCAAGCATTTAAATACTTGCAAATACTAAGTGCACATAATGCGAACGTGAGCATCAGAACTGGACCGCTGTGGAGTAGCGGCGCTCTGCCACACTACGAACATTGTTCGGGAATGGTTTGAAGAACATGACAAAGTGTAAATGATGTTGACTTGGGTCTTCAAATTCCCTGAATCTCAATCTGATTGATCATCTGTGTGATGTGCTGGAAAAAAGTCTGATCCATGAAGGCCCCACTTTGAAACTTAAGGGACCTGCTACTGAGATTTTGGTGGCAGAACCTCAGGACACATTTGGAGATCTTGTGGAGTCTGTGTCTTGATATCAAGCGGTGGTTTCGATGTTATGGCTGATTGGTATGTGCATACTATATAAATGGTATGTATACATGGTGTGTGTATAAATAAAAAGACAGATACACATCTTACAGTCACAGATACACTCATACAGACACATGATTCACACACATCTCACATGATCATACACACCCCTTCGGGCGAGATCAGACTCAGTGCGACTGGCAGACATTCCTCACAGCAATAGCGACCCAAACGAGTGAGATCATAAACCACCAGCAGCTGACACGCACACAAACATTACACACTCGCATTTACACACCCCATTACAGCACTGATGCAGTCTTAAAGAAGCTCCCCACTGTGCGCACATTTAGCAGCTATAAAGTACAAAACCGACAGCAACAAATGATCGTTTGCCTCTGTGGGGCTCAAAAAGAGAGAAAGAGAGCGAGAGACAGAGAGAGAGAGAGAGAGAGTAACTGCAGATAGAGAGTGTGGAGATACTAGAACATTTGCCACATGTGGTCTCCCTTTTTTTTTCTTCCTTGAGAAAAAACACAAATCGTTTTCTACATGTGAGTAAATGAGTAAGGAGCAACCTGATATGCAGATAAGGATGCGCATGTAGTCACCTGCCTAAGATGAATCTACAAACAGCTGGAGCCATGACGTAGGCGAACAAGAAGCTAAAGCAATCGCTGAGGATTTTCCCCTGATCTGATGTGTGTTATCCAGCCACATGAAGGGTTTTCTAATTAGCCGTTATGTCCTGGCAGACTCTGTGCTATAATCAGTGGAATACAAGTGTTAAAAGTGCCGCATGCGACACGACGCGGTGCTACATTTGTTAAGTTGCTCTTAACTAACTGACCTTTTGAATAACAGTGCAATGTACAATGCTCGTTCTGTTTAATACACATTCTTAGTTCATTTTGCCTTTGTTGCTTATCACACCCTTAGATCTCGGTGAAGTCACACTGAGGTCATGCCTTGCTTGTATCTGATTCATTTCATTGCGAAGAAGTCAACAGTGGCTAGAACTGATCATTTTATGAAGCAAAAATGACTCAGTGTGACTCAGCGTAAGTGTACCATATTCTGAAAAATATTTGCCTGCCAGACTGTCATAATGAGGAAGGAAACAGGACACGGCACATTGTTATATTAAAAAAAAAAAAAAAACAGCATTGAGCATTGTAAAGTGGAGTTACTGTTAAAGCTATTTTTCTATAATGGCACGTCTTGATTTTTTTAAAAATCATTATTCATTGTATACTACAGCAGTGACAAATTACAATATGCGCCTCGATTACGTGACACTTTTTCTTTTCTTTTCCGATTTAATTAAATGTCATTTTATTTATACATACTTTCAACAAGAGATGTTGGACACAAAAAAGCCTTACATAAGCAAAAGATATAAATGTGAAATTTGTACATTTATCCTTTAATAAGAAAGCCAGATATAAAACTTTTTTATCTGTTTGTAGTTTTAAACTACATTTACGCTCGAGCTA
This sequence comes from Clarias gariepinus, assembly GCF_024256425.1. Taxonomy (NCBI): domain Eukaryota; kingdom Metazoa; phylum Chordata; class Actinopteri; order Siluriformes; family Clariidae; genus Clarias; species Clarias gariepinus. The sequence goes on along the minus strand of NC_071108.1, from coordinate 5,174,723 downwards.
AGTCAGTTATGCAGTTGAATTGATTTTTTTTTTTTTGGACGATTCTATCATTTGAATCGATAAGAGAATACTAAGCGTGTAAACCTTTGCTGTGTTTATATTTTTTACAGACTGTCTGGATGAGTTTAATCAAAGCATCAGCAGATTTTTTAAGTACTTAAAAAAAAGAAAGAAAAGAAACAGCTCATTTATTAAAGCTTTTAGCTACAGTAATCTACGCTCACTGTTCAGCCCAGACCTTTGGTCTAACTAACAGGAAAGTGACGATTTACCCCTCTCTTTCTCTTTCTACCCCAAAGTTTGTCTATCTTCCACAATCTTTGAAAACTGATCTTTCTAGCGCTTTTAAGAACTGTCCTTGACCCGGGAGATATGTAACTCAACTCCAGCTTTGAAGTCGAACGGATGCTCTGGCTTTCACAAAAGCACACTGTGCTTTGGTAATACAATCTAATACACAGACAGAAACTATGCAGTGTGTTATATACTGACCAAGGCCACACTTAGGTCTGTATAATAGACCTGATTAAATCCTTTCTGAGGAACTGAGTGTGCAGACTTGGTCAAACGGTGCAATAAAGTGCTTCAGATGTATACGTTTTGAAAAAGCCGAAGTGGCTAAATATTGAGCGTGTGACAGACAAGTCGAGACCTTGGAATTATACATTTCTGTCTGACTAGATTCTGTGAATTTAAATATACAAGGCCATGAAGTCTTAAGCACGAACAAATTGATGGGGAAATTTTTTTCAACTTGCCATCTGCCAAATGTTTGGTGTAAAACTTCTAACATACCGTACATTCACTGGCATGGAAATAACATCACTGTATAAATAACAGACCCTTTTAATTCCTTATAAAGGCTTGAAGAATTAAGGTCTCATGAGGTAGACAGATTATAAATTCATTAGTCAGCGGTGAAGCGATAGCTCCAGTGTGCTGCTCAGGAATCATCTATAGCGAGATAGTTAGCTAGCGCATTATGTAATAAAAACTGATCGGAAGGTCGGGGTTTGAGCCCCAGCACCGCTAAATTAAAACCACTGTTGAGCCCTTGAGCAAGGCTCTTAACCCTATTCTCTGCTTCAGGGGCGCTGTAAGTTGGCAAACCCTGCACTCTGACCCCAGCTTCTACACTGGGATATAAAAATTTTTTTTTTCACTGTTCTGTAAAATAAATGTGATAAATAACTAAATAATTATTATTTTGGCCTTTTTTTAAATCAGAGTGGATGGTTTTTGTGTGGAGCACGGAGGTCTTGGTCCGACATCTCGCACTAATGCGGATTAAGGAAATGAGTACGTTTAGTGACCTTTTTTAAGAAAAGTTTGAATATCCACAATGTTACTCTGATCAAAGGTTGAGGATTTTGCCTCAATAACTTTAACCAGTGATTTGACTTTGTACTGAACAGGTGTGAGTAAAAAAACAAACAAAAAATTAGGACGTTGAAGATTCCCGGTAGAAAAAAAAAGTTGAATGCAGCATAAATGTAACAAAATACGTGAAGCACTTTCCAATACCTGGACTAAAGCATTTATAGTATTCCCACAACAAACCCTCCCTCTCTCCTCGTGTACATTGGGATCATTTTAAATACAATATTGAAAGCAATTTTAATAAAAATCTTTTTTCGCATACTTTTAAATGTAATGACTTCTTTGGACAGATTTTTATGACTCACCAGCGTCCTCACGCTATAGATGATGTCACACTATTTGAGTGATACGATTTACATATTACAGAGGCCGGATGGCTAATCGAGCCATCCTTTTGAGCATAGGATGGTTCTTGCTGTTCCTGCTGTAGACGTTAGACTATCACTCTACTAGTAAGATTCACATCCTACTGCGACCTGAATTGATCGTCGTCTCTATGGGAATTGAACCGTTTGGAGGATAAGCATCAAACAAACTCTGAAATGGAATTTGTAGAGTATAATTTCTTACACTGGTCAATTATACAGGCTCACAGACTCTGTGTTTCCACATACCTGCTTCCTCCTGATTAAGAAAAGATCATTTCTCATGTGTGCGTCCATTCTACCTACAAACAGATTATATCTTAGCTAATGTCTGTGGTGCGGCACACAGAGTGTGGCTTAAACGAAGCTTGAACACAGCCTTAGAACCAAATGAAACCTTTTTTGTTTTGCAAATGTCAATAAGGAGTAGAGTTTCATCTCTTATTCGGAATTTCCAACCTACGTGCCTGCCAGGAATCTTTTTTTTTTTTTGTAGCCTGGGTGACTGATGTGTCCAATCCTGTGTCCTGGTTACATTTGTGACCATGATCATGTTTCCGGCGTGTTTATACATAAGGATCAGATAGTGACACAAACACACACATGCACACACTCGCACCACTGCCCTGTACCTTGTGAAGATGTCCACTCTTGTCACCCAGGAGTGCAATGGTGTGACCCGCCTCGGTTGCTACAGCAACGGCAGTGAGTTGAGTTGCCCATGTGATGGCAGGCGTGGCTTGGAGGGGCACTGCACTGGCGATGGGGCTAGGGGTGTGTTCGCCTCCGCACGGGTACTCGGTCACAGATTTCTGCAGACACACACACACATACACAGTGAGATTACATCCTGACACCACTGGTCTAACAGTTTAAAATCTTAGTCAAGGCATTTTGCATCACAACACATTAGCAAACATTTTCCTACAGCAGTATGAGTGGGGGGTTGTGCTAGCTTTGATCTTCTCTAATCTGATGTTTTGTCTATTTCAAAAACACACCAGATGCTTGTAACAAAAAAACAAAACAAAAACAAAGGAGTTCCCACCACGTCAACAGCAAATGACAACCAGTAAGGAAAAGATAAAAGCATTGTACAGATATGGGTAGGACTTGATAAATTGGTTTGGTGCTATATATGGAACATATCAAAGTAACATCCAGATGAATGCCAGGCCCTAACCACATTATCTCACCCACTCGGTATGACTCTACAAGCTTAAGCAAAGTCCACTAGCTTTTATGAGGACCAGAAAAATTATTAAACATGTTTACAGAAACATAATCACTAAATCATCAATCCAGGATACAAGTCCTGATTCTTACATGCACAATGTTGTTTCTTTTGTTGGTGTACGAGGTCAGTGTACAGGGTCAGTGGTGCGAGTGTGTGCATGTGTGTGTGTCACTATCTCTATCTGCAGTTACACGGACCCATACGCAACAAGCTGCGATGTACTGTGTGTTCAGACTCCTATCTATCATAGCCAGCATTAACATATAGAATTTGACCAGACAGGCCAGCCTTCTGTCCACACGAGCATCAATGAGTCTTGGGTGCCCATGATTGTGTTCTTCGTTGAACAACTTTTGGTAGGACCTAACCAATATATACCAGGAACACGCCACAAGACCTGCAGTTTTTATCCCGTTGTCTTGTTATCACAATATGAAAAAGGAAAACAAAAGGAAGTGCCAAGCAAGAAAGCCAGATTGCTGTTTGATCGATGTTTATTTGATGTAATCAGTCATTTATGATAAACTTATTAATATGCTCAGGGTTACAGCTGGAGTAGTAATGTAATGTCTTTACAAGAATAACAGATTACACAGCCAAGGGAGGTTGAAAAGTCCAGGCTTCATTTTTTAGAAAAAGAGAAAGAGAGAGAGAGACAGAAAGAGAGAGAGAGAGAGAGAGAGAGGACCGCAATCACGTGTATTTGATCAGGTGCAAAAAAGGTACATGTGGATGGTAATAGTAGGAACAGAAATGTATTAAAATTAGCATTTTAAAGAAGTCCACAGTGAGGTAACCATCCAATCGTGACCTTAACACAGTTTCCCTCTTTTCTGGCTCATGGCAGTCTGATGTCTGATGACAGATTTGGTCTTCAGAGTTTGCTTCTTGAGTTTTAGAAGAGATTTCTCATGGTCAGTGTAGCTGACAAGTAAAGGCAGCACAGGCTCCCCTCCAAACCTCATGCTTAAATCATTACCCCCTCAGCTGAAAATCGTGATATGATATCTCAAACAGACTACTTGATGTGGTTTCTGACCCTGTATGACACGGTGTTCTCTATAAAAATGAATAAAACACAGAAACAGCAGCCGTCGTTTTTTTTTTTTTTGTCTGCACACAGCTTGGCATCAAATCTGGCCCCAAACATAAACGTGGCATTAGATGTTAGAAGTGGTTCACACAAAGACCTGTGTATTTTGTTTTTATGTTTTTATTAAATACTGTACTTCTATTGCTAAGTTACTGTGTTTTTTTTTTTTTGTTGCTGAGAAATAAGAGCAAATTAGCTAAATTCAGTCTTCTGAGGTGCTGATGATTTACGATGCAGTCTGCACAATGCTAAACAGGAGGATATAATCTTCTCTACTCTAGCTACATAAGCGTTGTAACTGCGGTGCAACACCGAATCAGCAAGCTTCAGACACAAACCGTGGCTGGCTGATGGATTAGACCTGAGGTGGAAAAGAAGAAGGAGAAAGAAAAAAAATTCCATTATGCTCAAACTCTACCTTTAATCTTTTCATTGCATAGTATAAGGCGAAGCAAAGTCCATATAAATCATCAAAACTGGGCTTTGAAAAACTAAACTCTGGCAACTGTGGCCACCCGTGTCCTTGCACCTTTCTCCTATGTAAAGTGAAAGGACTTTCTGCTTTGTGACTGAAAAATGTTTGCAAATTAACCTTGAGTAAATAAAAGTATAACCTCCTGTTCCCTCGCTGTGCCAGCTGCTGACTCCAAATGCCTCCTGTCCTCAGCCGGCAGGAGGGAACCCCTCAGAGACATAGCCCGGACTAATAATTATTAATAATTCAGGTAGGATTTTAAATATTTTAAGTGTGTCAGTGTACAACGACGACAACGACAAAAAAAAAAAAAAAAAAAAAAAAAACAGGTGTGGGGTAATGCTGCTTACAGAGCCTTCCAGGAAAAACATGGACCCTGCACCCACTCTGTATCCGGAGGGATGCACAGGCAGGTGCTATTCATCTCGCTCTGAGAGATAAATCAATACAGTCATTAGGGGTTAAGGCGAAAATAAAAAAAAAAGCTGAAAAGAGGGAAGTGCAAAAGACACGTGACTCCTAAAAGCTTTTTGTCTTTGTGACATCCGCACCCGCTCTGATTAACCTCGCGGTAGCAAAACAATCGATTCGATTCAACTTGATTTGCATGGCGCTTTTAACAATGTCACGGAAGCAGCTAATATTTCAGATATCAATTTTAAATGTATTATTTCGACCATAGCAAACTAAAAGGACAGTGGCACCAGATAGTCAAATGGTCTAACTGTGTAACCAGGTGATTCATTACAGTTTTAATATAAAGGCTTTTTTCCATATCATCATCTCCTCTTGATGGAGACGTGAGCGCGAAAACAAGTGGTTGTGACAAACTGCAGTCCTAAAGCCATCATGGCAAAAATGTTCGATTCAGTTGCGGTCCGAAGTGTGTCTTCAGGCTGTCCATATGAGGCCCATCCTTAACGATCAGAATGTCAACCAGGAGTCTCATCAGGATGGATCGATCCCATCCAGACAGCAGAAGAAGTCATGATGGCAGTTTTTTTGCCTGATGCATTTGCACTTGCGTGGCAATGTGGTGAAAAATTTTTGGATCTGGCTGTTCATTTTGGCACCAAAGGACTCTTTGTAAGCGTGACATGCACGAGAAATTTTAAATCATGCAAAATGTGCACTTTTTTTATTCCACATTCGAGGTCCAATGTATAAAGCAGAGCATGAATAAGGAGCTACTGTACCAAGCAATGTAAGAAATCTCTCCAAAAAATTCTGGAGCCAAGGGTGCAAAACTGGCGGTGCTCTGTGAGTGGGAGGGATGGCGTTCTGGCTCTCTCTCCAGGAGCGATCCGAAATTGGGACTGTGAGATATCCAGTAGGATTTTTTTTTTTGTCAAAATACTGAAATCATGTTAATTTGGCAACACTGCAGATGTTGGGAACCTTCCTTTCTATTAGATTGCTTTTTGATAAAATGACATCAGAATAATGATGGGATTAAGTTAAACATCTAGATGCCGCAAACACAACGCTGCAAAAAAAGATTCTTTTTATCAATATTAACACTAAACTTGACGGCCTGAGCGGGACTCGAACTACAATCATAGTCCGGCTCAAAGGACACACAGTACATTGGGCCAAAGGAATCATCCTGTTGATGTTCCTAACAACAAAACAAAAGTTACAACTGCATTGGTTGAGGTTGTATTTGCAACGTTGTGTTTGGAACATTCATTAAAACTTATCAACATCATTTTAACTTTGATAAACGAGGCTGAACCAATCGTGGACATCATGGAAACATCATTTCAACTATATTAGTCATACAACGGTAGGGCTCCTGCTGGAAACTAAATGCAGAAGAGGGAGGAGAGAGTTTTCCTCTAAATGATAGTGTTATTATGCTCTATAGGAAAATCTTTTTTTCTCTTTTATTCTCATCTCATACTTTATATTTTTTATTTGAAAACTATTTAAAATTTTTAGGACATCAAAAGTTGTACAAGCAATTCACTTCATATCATACAGCGTATGACTGTATATGTGGCCAATTACATTTGAATTTCAATTTGAATTTGAAATCAGCAGTTTGTCTGGCCTCACACGTCTTAGAGAAAGCATGTCCGAAAATCCTTGCATGTTGCTCTTCAAGTCGTTTTGTTCGAAATTCACTCCATCTGCTTCTGTTAGTCGAGCAAAGTTTTGTTCCTTGTCCTGTCACGGGTTTGCTACCTGAATGTGTTCACCTGTTCTGTGTCTCGCCCCTTGATTAGTTTGTTGACACCCTGCTGTTGCCTCACTGTGACAAGTCGAATCATCATAGAGTCCAGATTTTTTTTTTAACTGCCCCTAATAAATATTACTATGATTTAACACCCTGGCATTCTGCCTGCACTAATCACATGTTACACTTCACAACCACATGCATGCAGATATTCAAAGTAAATACATCCGTCAACCTTTGTCGTTTAGCTAAATAAGCGTAGAAACTGTTTCCTTAAAGGTATCCTGGTCGACAAATTTCTTAATTATACCCAAGGGTGTAGGAGAGGAGAAATTTGGGAGTTGGTGGAGATGCTTCTTGGGCACCATCTCAACAGCACTGCAAAAAAACTTTCTCCACCATCCAGCTGTAAAGCATCCAACACACACTTGTATTAGACCCTTAAGCGTCTCAAAACTAATCGAAGCGCTTAGAACTGCATTTTTTTTTGTAAAGTAAAGACCCAGATCAGCGACTGATGAAATTCTAATTAGCGCCTTTAGGCTGAAATACTGGTCTATACTTTGCTAAGACGGATGCTTTCTTTCTTTATTTCTTCTTTTTTCTTTTCCTGAAGAGCTCAAAAACTCGTATCCTTGGCTCATTTGCTAAGAAAAAAAAAAAGGCTCACATGTTTTAAATGTGCCTAAATCATCCACTGTGTCATGATTAATGTGACAGATTACAGTGCTGAGTAAATGTTGTACGGCAGTCATCTTTCTGAAAACTAAAATATATAATTCTTCTTCTTTATCACTGTGTGTCTCCTGCGTTTTTATTAAATATGAATAATTAAAACAAGCAATCTTTTTTGATTGAGCATCTACAGCAGACAATCTTCTCTTCATCATGCAACAGCTCATTGTTATAGAACAAAGTAAAACAAAGTCAATTATGAAATTTAGGTCATGGAGTAGTTAATAGTGTGAATAAACAAACAGATAGCTAGATTAGCTGTGCGCACTTTTGAAAGCAGCCCAAGTTCCACACGTGCTTTCATTATCATTTCAAGACATTCTCTCAAACAAACAACTGAAACAAACCAAGAGTTCTGATACATTTTTATTCTCAACTTGTTTACCATTTAATAACTGTTATTGTGCCACATGATCATATAACACTGTTTGTAGGATACAAGAAGCACATGTCTACATTTAGTTAAGAATAAAAACACATACAGGTGTGCTGTTATAGGAAAACAATCTATAATGGCATGGTGTGTTATCGCCATATTTGAATTTAAATTATTCTTAACAGCTCATTATTTTCCAAAAACCACAGATTCTGAAGTTTTTCATGATAATCCGCGTAAAACAGAGAAATTTCACTTATTCATTCATTTTCTATACCTCTTTATCCTGTATACCGAGTTCGCGGGGGCCTGGAGCCTTTCCCAGGACACTTTTGGACATTAGGCGGGGTACACCCTGGATGGGGTGCCAATCCATCGCAGGGCACACACACTCATTTGCACAAAACTGGCAATTTAGGAACGCCAATTATCCTACTCTGCATGTCTTTAAGCTGTGGGAGGAAACTAGAGAACCCAGGGCACACCCACTGAGCATGGGGAGAACATGCAAACATCCAAAAAAAAAAAAAAAAAAGAAACTTGACCCTGGAGGTGCAAGGCTACAGTTGCTGACCACTAAACCACCGTGCCACCAACAAAGGAAATTGCGTTTTTATAAGTATTATTACTAATAAAACATCATTTTATTTTATCCATGTACACTTACATGTTAATTCCTGTTATCAGATACTCTGTCACAGCTATAAACAACTGTTTCTTCACCTATTTGCTCCCTCTCTTTTAAAAAACTAACCAAAACTCCTGAAAACTTTCCTGTGGTTCAAAAACAGACTGATACGGGAGACCCCTTCCAAAAATTATCCATTTTTCTTAAAATATAACTTCACCATATAACTGTGGCATTTATTTTTTTTAATCTTTTAGTATTTAGTTATAAGATATTTTATTGTTTAATATTCAGGGGTTATAATCTCCTGTCCAGTCTGTGTATGTGTGGAGTTTGCATGTTCTCCCCATGTTCTGTTGGTTTCTTCCAGACACTCCTTCCTCCCTCCCAGAGTCCAGAGACATGTGCTGTGAGCTGACTGGCATTTCCAAATTGCCCATAGTGTATGACTGTTTTTATGCACCTGCGCCCAATGATAGGTTGGCACCACTTTCCAGGGTCTCCCCCCCTCAGCCTTGTGCCACGTGTTCCCTGGCTCTGGGCCTTTATAAAGCAGTGCTGAAACTAGATGGATGGGTTTGCATTACTGCTGTTATTAAATTGACAATTACCTTCTGACCAATCAGAACTAAGAATCCGACAGCTCTGTTAGAATGAGGGGGAGACACACCCTAATCAACCCCACCCCAGCCCACACTCACACCCCCTCCGACTCCATTGTTTACACTGTACATATTGAAGGTGCGCCAAGCATTACGGTGAGATGTGTGTGTTCTACGTTAGTGTTACTCTAGAACTGCAGCTGTTCAGTCGGCTGACAGGCAGACAATAGCTGGGCGTAGAGAAAGAGGGGGGAATGCTGAGCGTTGGCATACGATTAAAGGCAACTCTGAACACACACATATACACACACGTATAGACGTACAGACTCAAAGCACTACTACTATTCCTTTCACAGCTACACCTTTAAAATATGCGTTAAACATGGTGTTTCTGTGATGTTTACGACCACAAAGCGGTTTTCTCTGTGTGAGGTTTTAAAATGAAACCAAACCGTAGCTGAATGAGACGGGGTGTGTTGTGGTGACAGTGTTAGTGTCTGTGTGTGTGTGTGTGTGTGTGTGTGTGTGTGTGCGCGTGTGTCTGACTGAGCTGTGGGGGAGGTAAGGTGGAGATTAGAGGCTCAGTGGTCAGTCTGGGTTTGTAGTGTGTCTAAACAGTGTGTTCATGCTGTGTTTTGCGTTGATCATTAAAGAGTGGATTAAGAGTCAAAGAGGAGGTTAGAACAAGCGGTCAGTAGGCCATTATGGGTGTGTCGTTGCATGTGTGTCTGTGTGTGTGTGTGTGTGTGTGTGTGTGTGTGTGAGAGAGAGAGAGCTTGTGGGATGTGGGTCAGCATAACTGAAACCAGCTGCAGATTTAAGCTAGATTTACCTCCAACACACACACACACACACACACACACACACACAATCTTTCTCTTATGCACCATGTCATACAAACAAAAACACATATGTATATATGTATGTATGTATGTATGTATGTATGTATGTATGTATGTATGTATGTATGTATGTATTTTTTTCCCAAACCACACACAGTTGCTCTTTTATACAGACGCACCCTGCTTTGTGTCTTCCTCCCCCTGCAGCCCATTAAAAGCCCCCATGTGATTTTCCTCCTTCCTTTCACATGAACCTAAACCAGAACATCCTCTTCTTTTTAATTTTCTCATCTGTTCCTAAAATTAAACAGTTTCCCATCTTTCAGAAATTTCCCTCTGAACATGTACGGTGTTGAATTTGTTTAAATGCACACGCTATTACAAGCTTCATATCACATGACACCATATCGTGTTACAGATAATTAAGGAAGGGCACGAATGAATGAAACCTATTTCTTTAATTTTATGGCATTGTAATAACTTGCTCAACAGACCAATCGATTAATTAATTTATATATATATATATATATATATATATATATATATATACACTCATATACATACATACATACATACACACACTCACAAGTAGAAACAAGCTCAAAAAATGCGAAACAAAGTGTCAGACTCTCACCAAAGTCTGACATATATATATATATATACATTGTAATATATACTTTATATATATATATATATATATATATATATATATATATATATATATATATACATTAGGGTTTTGCATTACAAAAAGAAGGAAAGCCATTTGTTCATTTAAAGCAGCTATTCTTTAGCGACCACACTTGAAGGAATCATGCTGCTGTCATGTGACACTGGGACTATTGGAAAAAAAAAACTTTTGACGCACTTCCTGGCTGGAAACCGCCGAGATCGTGAGGCAGAGCGGATATTTTGGAAACGAGTAAAAATAGGATCGACGACTTTTTCAGTGAGTCAAACCCGGACATGCCACAACATACTGTACATACAACTTCAAAATGTTTCTTCAAGCTGTACCGTTCCCTTGCTGTTACCACCATTGACATTGTTTGTTTTTTCTTCGAAACAAGCCCTCACAATCATAGGCTGAAATTTAATCAAACCCACACTTCTGTTTGGTGAGAGTCTGACACTTTTGAGCTTATTTCTACTTTTGGGGACAAGGGTTCCTTTTGCATTTTAACCAGTGCAAATTTGGGAAAAAAAGTATACTGAAAGAATGGAGGGATGGATAGACAGACTATTCATTACTCCCAAAAGGAAATTTATAAATAATGTTGTAGCAGTGAATTAGACTGTACAATAACTCTGATACAATTGACCTAACATTTATAAGTTTTTTCCTGCTTACACAGTTCAAAACATTGTGAAAAAAAATACAAATTTGAGCTAAAACAAGACAAGACAAAATCTATAGAGTTGGAAACATAGTCTAAAAATTTACTCTTTAATCATGGAACAGAAAAAAACATGTCCATGTTGGTTGGCGGGTATCAAATAAAACTTTTTTTTAAATAGGGTGAAAACTTGCTTCTTCCCAACATACCCTGTTTGATTAAAAGTTTGTTGACACCTGTCTATCACACCCAGAGGTGATTCTTCCTTAAAAGTTTGAAGCACACAGTTGTACAGAATGTCATTTTACACTGTAGAATTATAATTTCCTTTTGGTTGACCTAAGGCTATGTTCACATTACCAGCCTGAAGTGACTTAATTAAAAAACTTTTTTTTTGGTAACGTGTCACAGATCTAAGTTTTAGAGCTGTCGGAATGTATAAATCTGATGTTTTCCAGATCCTGATCCGAGTTACTTGACTATGTGGTCCTAGATTGGATATATATCCTATACGTGGTCACGCAAGTTGCATGAGAATGGAAAGACTGGTGTTCATGTGACTTTTTTGCCTCTGGCCGTGTATAGGGTGCTCACTGATGTCAGTCAGCACCAGTAGTGCGAAGATTTTATAGCAGCACGAGCAATAGCTGATAAAACAGCTAAAGGTAGGTGTCTGGCTTTCTTCCATCTTCTGGACCACAGACTAACTAATTGTTTGCTACAATTGCCTCATTTTTTTAAAATAAATGAGTGGTCTCACAAACTCGAAGTATCAAAGTGCACATACATGCTGTTTCAGAGATTAGATGTGAACCATTATAACCTGTGAATCCAATCTGACCAAAAATCTGAATCGAGTAACGTGGCTTGTAAAGTAAACATTGCTTAAGAGGCCCAAAAAAGTTGAAGAGTCACAAAACAAGCTTCTTGAAGACATGCTGTGTTCAGTTTGCAATGAAAGAGCTCAAGTATCCCACACACAGCCCTGATTGAACGCAAAGCCACTGAACAATTTTGGGATTAATAAGGATAGGAGCCTCCTGAAAACATAAATCCCTACAACCATGCACCAAATTCTAGTGAAATGCCATTGTAGAAGAGTGGAGCTTGCTATAAAAGCTAATAAAAATGGGATGTTTGAACAGCACGAATGTGAGTGATGGTCAAGTGTTTTTTCCCCCTACGTAGCCTGTCTTGTTCATATCTGCCGCAATTCCTAACTCGAATGTTTGTAAGTTGAGAAGTACCTGTATTTTGACTTTAAAAAACAGAGAGGGAGACAGATAAAGAGAGAGAGAGGTGATGTTAAGACAGCACCACTACGGCACAACGACTAGCATCTGCATCTGAGCAAATTATTGAGATGCCATCAATATCTGGTCTCAGAGTATAGAATTGGTCAGGCAGTGAATTTGTTCCAGTGGTTCTCTCTCTCATACACACACACAGTCCCTCAGTGCTGTGGATTAGTGCTGTCTCTGGCAGCTTGAGCTATTTCTATGTCAGTGCTGAGGCAGCTGCCTCCCCTCTCTCTCTCTCCCTCTCTGCTCTACACGGATGTGATGTGAACCCAGGCAGCCCTGATGAGTCTTCTGCATACGTTCCACTCTGTAACACCGTCTTCACCTTGCTGTCACACTCTGACCCTGCTAATGGGCTAAAAACGCTCCTAGAGACCTGACTATAAAACTGAAGGCGAAGTGGCAGGAAAAGTGACAGAACTGTCGTATGAGAGGATGCAGTTTTCTTCTGAATAGAGCGTACAGGTTAACAGAATGGCTAACGTAAGCCATAAGTGAGCTAAAATACAGAACAATTTTTCATTGAAGTGTATGGATTAGCTCCAGCATCACCCTTTACAGCATAATATGCTAATGCACAGTAAACCAACCCCGAAATGCGACTTTGACAAATTGCCAGCCCGAGGCCATTTTTCTAACGCAATCATGAGGTAACCCACGCAAACTGAAAGCAATACACAATGCGAACGTCTCCTTAACCACTTTTTTTTCACACTACACTTTAAATGACTTAAAGAGTGATTTGGATTTTTATACACTTTTATATTAAATATTTAAAGAGCAAACTGGGCAAGAATTTTTGGGGACATCTATTGTTTTTTCAGTCATAAAAAATGTCCTGGTACCATTTTTGTGCATTTTTAGTCATTTTTTAAGAAGCGTTTATTGTTACTATACATCTATTCTTAATAAAACACAACCAAAGCTTGCATGTTGAACAGTTAAGCAATTAGCCTAATTCATTCATTAATCTTAATTAACTGGTTTATCATGGGCAGGGTTGCAGTGTATCAGGAGCCCATGCCAGGATCACTAGGCGTTAGGCAGGAATACACCCTAAATGGGACAGCAGTCTATAAGCGCACACATTCACACACTCAGTCACACCTACAGTAAATGCAATTTAGAGTCACTAATCGGGCAGCTGAAGCATAAATGTCTTGCTCAGCGGTGGCTTTGTGTTGCTGACGGTTAAACTGCCTGGCGCTACCCATGCATGGAGCAAGTAAAGACAGTAAATTCCTTTAAAATGAATAAAATACTCTTAACTATGCAAATTTACTCTTAATCCTGCAACGAGGCAGCGCAATTATCGCACTTGATGAAATTCTCCTACAAATTCGACATTTTCTGCGCACGTAAAAAACCTTGGCTGAGGAACTTCATAACGCTGCGCCGTTTGCAAATTACCAAACTACACATTTCATAACGTCACGACTTGTATCAATGAGAAATTATCATATAAATGAAAAGAACTGTCTAACCGGATCAGCCTAATCATTTCTTTCTGTTATTCTGCTCATACAGGACAATCGTGCTTATTTACTACATTAATTATTTTGTCACGGTTAAAAAAAAGTGACCTTCACAGGATATACAGTAGCTCTAACATCTTTTAAAATTGTTTGCTATTGTGCGTTGCAATTTTATTGTATGTGGATTTGATTCATGCTCTGATAAAAAAAAAAATGGTTCATTAGCCTCAGAAATTAGGTTTGCTTGATGTAACTAGCTACAAAATGTAATCATGCAGTTTACGGTAAGAATGTTGACTGTGCAAGGGTACACTGTTGTAATAACATGTTTGTATAATGTAAATACAGTAAGATTTAAAGGGTTTGGATTTATTTTCTACATTCTATAACAATACTGGATTTTTTCCAATGTGCAGTACAAGATAACATATATGGCATTAGGTAATTAAGTAACAACAACAAAATTTAGTTGATATTAAGACACAAAAGTCAGCTGTTCTGGAACAGTTATGTAATGTGAAATGCATGAAGAGTATTGTATCAAGTGCATTTGCAAAACCAATCAAGCACCATGATGAAACTGGCTCTCATAAAGAGCTTCCCAGGAAGGAAAGACCAAACTTTACCACTGAGTTAGCAGCCTCAGAAATCACCAATTTACATCATTTTGAAGATTACTGCATATTTTTTGATGCCTTCAGCATTGTTTTACGAAAAAAGACCATCGCATTGAAAGGGGTGTCCAAACTTTTGACTGGTAGTATAAATAAACAAAACCATCAGCAATAGCATTAATACTGCTAAATCAAAAATTTTAATGTATGCATAAACCTTGAAAATTATCTACAGATAAAAGTATTCCAAGACATAAAAAAATGAGCTGACAGAAAAACAATCTAAATAGTCCGAAAAGAACTGAAGGAAATCCATCAGCATTTTGCTATAACCCTCTTCACCCCCCAGATCTGATTAGAAAAAAAAGAAGTGTTTCACATGAGGCAGATAACAAAGACAGCAGAGATTCAACAAGAAATTGGTGAACGATATAAAGTTATCGCATCAAGGAAAGGAGATGAAAAAACTTTTAAACTGACCTTTACATACTCTATACTATTTGACCTACATGAGGTAAACATCCATGAAACCTAACTCACACTAAACTTCTTGTTGGTTGAAATTAATTTCTTTGTCTTTTTTTCTTAACATTGTCAAAAGGGCGTGCAAACTAATGCACTCAAGTGTATATCTTTAACCGTAAACAATGATGTACTGTATAGAGCTAAACTTAATCCTTCATGTACTACAGTAAAAACTTGAACTGCTTTCCTTGTGACCTTTTAATCCCCCCCTACGCTATTTCCCTCTGTTTCTTAACAAACTCCAAACCAGAACTTTTTAGCGTTCTAACCTTTCACCAGATGAAACGATGTTTGTGAGGCAGTGCAATAATGAACTCTGTATTTTTTGCATTATCTAAACATTATTATTGTTGAGACTTTTAGCACAACTTGTAGGCAACACAGAAAATATTTAATGATGACTCACCGGACCAAGTTTGAGGCACTTGGAGGAGACTTCATATGCGATGTAGGCCTCCTGCTCTCTGTCTCCTTTTCCTTCCTGCGTATAGCACTGAAGCCGTGCCCGCTCCAGCGCCTGATCCAGCTCCTCCATGCTGTACAAGCACAGGGCCGAGCGACCCGTGGGAGTAGGTGTCGACACCTGCCCTGCCGCCATTGCGACAAAGATGGTGGCTTGTCCAAGGTGAGTTCCCATCGCGGCTGCCTGTGCCAGGTTGTAACCTCCTGTGCAGCTTAGTGGTACCTCCACATACGAGTAAAAGCTGGGGTCTCCGGCACAGAGGCGTGATATGTAAGTCTGATAATCACGTGTTTTTAATGTATCACGGCGTGAGAACAGGAAATAAATATACGTGCCGTGATGGAGCGCCTTCACAAACTGGGTGTTGTACTGAGAGTAACTGCCCACTACAAGCTTCCCCAAGTCCTCATGTGAAAACGCAGGAGAAGACTGGTAGCGCTCGAGGCGCCGCGTTGTTATTGGTGGAATCCCACCAGGCCCTTTGCTGGTGTAGCCTCTTCCCACAAGCATGAGGCGTATGCCTTTGTGCTCGGTAAGCACGGCCACGGTGGAGACGCGAGGGTCATTGGCAGCTACGTACTGCGTGTCCACTGGGTTGGCTGTGTGGTACAGAACCTGGGAGACGTTGGCCAGGCTGCGCTTCTCGCAGATGCCTTGCAGCACAGTGCCACACACGATCAGGCTCTGTGCTTGGTACTCTTCCTGTCTCTCCAGCAGCAGCAGTTGGTTGGTGTTGTCAGTTTTCCGTGCCTCTTTGCAATTTTCAAGTTCGATTGGGGGTAAACAGTTGGGGCTGTCCAGCGTGGGTCCTGTTTTGCCCCATGAGACGAGCTGGAGATCTGGGGAGAGGTGGTAGAGCGCGTTGACTGCACCTATGTAGACGTAGCCCGAGCTGGAGTCCAGTAGGAGGTGATTAAAGTGCGAGTCGTGGAGAGAGATGAAGGTCGGCGGGTTGGTAAGGGCAAAAAGGGGCAGGGGGGGCAACAGCAGGAACAGCACCAATTGCCACCAGCAGATGGCATGGAGGAATAGCAGGGGAGCTGCAGCCGGCATGGCACCCCCTTACCTATTAAAAGAGACAGACAGAGAAAGAAAATGGTAAAGAGAGAAACAAATAGAAAGGAATGAAACGTTTTTTTTTTTTTTTAAAGAGGAAGGGTAGCAGGGATGGCAGGAAGGAAAAAAAAGAGGGCAGACGAAGGCATTTCATGAATTCAGAAAGTGCACAATAGAAACAGACCAAAGGAAGAACATGGCAGAAAAAAACATGAAAGAAAGGAAGCAAACATGGGAGAGGGGAAAATGATGAGGTTGGAAAGTTTGGTACAGTATAAGAGAAAGGAAACACATGGAACGATGATGGCAAGATAGTGGTGGAGGCAGACATTGAATAATAGAGAGAGAGAGAGAGAGCAAGAGAGAGAGAGAGAGAGAGAGAAATGGGGGAGGAAAAAAAACAATTGTTATGTTAACACAAACACATGAGAGAGGAAGTATGTTTAGCCTTAGTGTACAACTCAAAGCAATGCTGCTTCAACCACATTCTTCTGTTCTTCAAAGTGCTGTCACCTTCAGACGGACACCCAGCTCTGACCTGGCATCTCTCTCTTGGCTAGCCTCAATCAAACTGCCTTCTTTCAGACGAAGAAATGCAAAAGTAAACTGCTGCGCTCGCTCAAAAAGAGCAGGTGTTAATCGTAAGCTACTTCAGGTTAGCATGTTCGTATTCATGAAGCAAACGTGTGAGGGATAAAGGAACTAATAAATGCAGATACTTTAACTCAGGTACTAAATTACACATGACCCGTGTAGATAGCTGCCGCTTTGACTGGATTCTCAGGTGAAAGTAATGGCACCTGAAATGCTGAAGTGCGACAAATCTCAAAAGAAGAAAAATTTTCCTGCTTGGGATCACAACTTTGACTAATTTCTGTTAAAACGCAGAACATAATTTCATTCCAGACGAGAAAAAAAAGCTGGTATCAAAGGACAACGAAGCGAGAGAAGAAAAAGAAGGAGAGTGAAAGAAGCATGGGAGGGGAGAAAAGTCATCTTTAATTCATTTGGCAGCAGCAGAAGTCTTGGGGGCCTGCTGCTGCTGCTGCTGCTTCTGCTTCTGCTGTATGAAAGATGAGAGAGTGGAGTTAGTGGGGTCGATCAGTATGCACAGCGTTTTACCTCCTCGTCTCCCCTCTTCAAAGCCTCGGCTCAGAGAAAGGCCTGTTTGACACGCTAGCCAGATTAGCCACTTCTTTTCAATTAGGCCTGGGCTTTGCGAGATTGTAGAGACACCTTGTTTATAAGGAGTGAAGGCGGAACATCGTCTTCCACACCACGCCTCAGCCTCCCGGTGGCAGACGCTCACATTGGCCTGCATTAATGAACGTGATCAAAAGGCTGGGGGAAAAAAAAAGCTATGCTCTAACGGGTAACGACCCTCCTCACTGAAAACTTTTTAAAAGATCTTTATCTGGATAGAAGATTGTAGAAGGTTTCCTGTGCATCTGGTGATGTTAGGACTGTATTGATGTGAGTAATCTATTTTAAACAGTTGGGTTGATCACGCTTGCTCTGAGAAAAAAAGGAAATTAATCATGTGATTAACAAACTACTTTTGAGAAATAACCAAAACTAAATAAAATCGTGATTAGCCTTCCAATGTTACTTAGAAACCATGCTTTAGTCTTGAGACGTAAAACACACACACGCAAAAACCTAGACCATCATAAAGACCCCACCCTGGCAAATAAATTACAGAGTGAGGGGAAAAAAAGGTGTGTCGTCTGCAACATCCTCCATTGGATCACAACCAGTAGACAAAACAGATGACAAAACCAGAGGACGTCTCCAGGATCCTTACTGCCCGCAAGTGTGAGTGTGTGAGTGTGTGTGTGTGCCTTTCTAACCCGGGAAGGAAGGAGTAGCGAACAAAAGGCTGATAAAATAGAGTGCAGGGGGTCTCGCTCGCTGTCAAAACATCCAATTTCATGGCTTAAATTTGAAACGAACGTTTTCTGCACGATCAGCGTTCAACAATATCGCTGTCTCGCTCTTTCTGTCTCTCTCTCTCTCTCCTCAACACTGTCTCGTTCTCTCTTCTTAAATGATAATAAGCGTTCCCGGGGCATACGAGAAAGAAAGTGAGGAAAACACATGCACACACACATACACACACATGCACGGCTGAGTGACAGAACTTCTTTGTGCGGTGAACTGAAAAAAAAGAAAGAAAGGGCATGTGGGGAGGGGGGTGTATTGGGAGACGAGCTCTTCCGTACACTTTGGAATGAGCCGTGTTGTTTGATGGGAGGAAAGTAAACGGGGGTTGATTTTTTATTATTTTTTTTGCTCAGCGGCATTGCGATAACAGACTCGGTGGAGCTTGTTTGAGTCGGCTGAATGACTGGATGCTTTTCTCTGACACGGCGCGCGGTTAATGGAGACAGCGCAGCTGAATGCAACTAAAGAATTTTTTAAAGCCTTTAACAGGCTCAGATTCCAAATCTGACCTTTGACTGTAGTTACGCCTACTCGTTCTTTAGCCTCGCTCATTTTTCTCTCTCTCTTTTGGTCAGTGGTGTGTTGCGGTGAGGAGCTCTTCTTTTGGTGTGCTGCTTAGCTGGTTGTACAGAATTCTGCTGTCAAAATTCCACCCATTTCCCTCAGAAACAGACATCCGGGCAATTATAATGGTCTGTGTGTGTGTGAGTGTGTGCTGCACCATACAATGATAAACGGAAACACAGACGCACACCAACCCACACATGCAGAGCCTTTCTCAGCTGCACAGAGACGCTAGTATTTTTGGCAGCAGAAAACTCGACGGCACTGGCCAATGGTTCAGTACCAATGGTTCCAGCTGCTCAGGGCTGACACTGACAACGATGAATGCAATTTGCAGGATTAACGCTATTCGTTGCTGCTTCCTACAGCGTGCAACAGCAGACTGACAAAAAATAAAATTACAGCTGTGTTTGAGTCAGTATACAATTTCAATTTCAATTTCACAATGCAAATAGACACTACATTTTTAGTACATATTGTTTTTTATTCTTATAAACTCACAGATAAAATGATATTAAACAATATCTCACTCCTACTCCATTCCTACCGGTTATATTAATTAAGCGACAGGGACTGTATAGCAGAAAATAAATACGGTACTATATGATGAGTAAATGAATAATAAGCTATAACCTTAAAGAGGTTAGGAGGTTAAAATATATCGTGACTATTTTTTATGCAGCTAGGTAACTGGAAAGCTGATTAAATTGAACATTAAAATCGTTTCTAATCTGAACTTTTAATGACTTTGCTTAAGCAGACTTTAATCTTGGTGGAAAATGTACTATATGTTTTATTGGATCCTGTCTGCGACTGTTCATGTTTTTTTTTAATTATGAAAGGGAAAAAAAAGCTCCATACAGACACCTTTAACAACAACCAGACTCAGCCGTACAGACACAAACAAAAAGCTGAAGGACACCACACACAAAGCCTGGAAATAAAAAAAAAAGAAAGAAAAAAACGGTGTCTCTGCGTGTGTGTGTGTGTGTGTGTGTGTAAAGACCGAGTGCTTTTGAGGGCACTGTGTTGAATTTGAAGAGCCATTTGAACCGCACCCATGTGGCTGGAATCGTAAGTCAATAAGAGCTCCTACTGTCAGCTGTCAAATACCGATCGGTGCACGAATACCAAAGCGGACATGCTAACTTGCGTTCCACTTGAATTCAAACGGGACTCTTTTTTTTTTCTTCTAAATTATCATAAATTCAATTTATAAAATCAACAAAAATTTTAAATTGTGGAAGCATCGAGGTGTACTAAACACCTACAAATCTCACGTTAGCCCTGAGCATGTTTTTGGATAATGCTCTTGGGGTAAGAGGGCATGCTGTGCTGGTGTAGGAGTGTGTACCGCGCACGAGCGTGCGTGACGCATCAGGGAATTTTTAACCAGGTAATAAAACATGAAAAACTGCTGGGGAGGAAGACAAAGAATTTTAGTTACAACACACACACACATATACTGTTGCAGCTACTGCAACAGCAGCGGGAGGAACGTCTCCAGGCAATGAATTCATTCCAGAGACAGCCAGTGATGATTATAGAGAAAGCGAGAAAGAGAGAGAGAGAAAGAGAGCAAAAGAGAGAGGGTGCATGTGTGTGTGTTGGGGGGGCGGGGGGGGGTGGGGCGGTCGGATGGGTTCTAGACTAGGATTTACAAGTCTCTTTGATGCCAAACATGAGTGTCAGCATACCAAGTATGTATGTGTGTATGTGAGGGAGAGTGTATGTGAGGGTGTGCTTGGGGTTTAATCACCACCTCCATGTGATAGAGGGAAGCTCATTACCATACTCAACACGGAGTGGGTGAAAGAGAGAGCGGGTATAACCGATACTCTGCAGAGTATAGAACTAGTATAAAACTGGAAAAGGACAGAGGAGAGGGGGAAAAAACATCCCCCTGGACGGTTAAAGAAGAGAAGAAGGAATAAATGTGAAGAAAGGAAAAATAGCGAGACGTGCAATGTAATCTCATAAATATTTTATCAGCATGAAACGGTACAGTACGTGCAGTTTTCCTAATGTATCACAGGAGGAAGTCTCTCTGTCTCTGTTTCCCCCTTATTTACTCCCCACCGTCTCCCAACTCCGAACTCCTGACGTTATCTTTTCCTGACTGCCGCAATCGCTCCTTTGTTAATTTTATCCTCATCCTTCCTGCACGAATATTTCTCGCAACATTTGATACCACCAGGCCCCTGGTTTGAGACTTGTGTGTGTATGTGTAAGTGTGTGTGTGACGTGAACACGGTTTAGCAGAGGGCGCTTCTGCTCCTGCAGGAATTTCAAACGGAAGAAGGAGAAGAAGAAGAAGAAAAAAAAAACTGCAGTTCGAGGCTGTCGACCAATTGCAGCACGCTTGGGCTAATTATCACCTCTCAGAATAAACAAATATGATGATGACATCTCGTTTTGATGCTAATGACCCTTAATGGGCACTCGGGGAGCTGGGATGGCGTTCTAATAACTCCCTGCGATAAGAAAAAAAAAAAAAGATTGTAGTTGCGCTGGCGGGTGAAAAAAAAAAGAAAGGAAGACTTTGCATTTACCGGCAATAAGGCAGCGCACTTAATCTTGATTAGGCGATGAATGTCAGGCCCTGAATGTGAGCTGTTACACTTGAAAGAGGGAAAAAAACAAGATCTGAAGATCTGGAGACATCCTTCCATATGATTATGATTATTAGATATCACCTCGGCTCTCGTTTTCACACCAACACACTTCCTCTCACTTTCACACACACACACACACACACACGCAGGCAGCACATCAGCTTTCATCACCTCCTTGTCAAGCATCTGTGCATCGTGCTACAACGTTAATTATTTGATGGAGCCTGATAAACAGAGCGCTCTAGTGCAAATCTAGCAGAGGAGTTTATTAGCTCCTGCTTACGCTGGAAAAACACAGAGTTGTCTACATGCGCTAGTCTTCTGAATATCAACACTGATCTAAAATATTAGATTGGATTTGATGCGCTGTCTGATCCGATTCACTGCATGTTTTCTGTAACTGCTCTGAATGCATCTAAGGCGTGAGAGTGTGTGTTATAGGTTGTCAGATACAATTTATTGTTAAAAGTTAAAAGAAAAAAAAGTCTAATGACTACTTTGGGGGAAACCAGAGAGATTATGGGAGATGAATGATACAGACTGGTGTTTGTGTGTTGGGGTGTATCGAGGTGTGGGTTGGGGTCAAGAGGGCATAGATCATTCAAGTAACACTTAGAAAAATAAGAATGATGCAAAGCAGTTACAGCAAGCTGGTGCGTTCCTTTCAACCTCACGTGGATTGTTTTCAGATACCAGCAAGTATTTTCTTTCCGCTGAGTACACAGCAATTTACTAACAATTACTATTTTTCATCAACTTACTAATGAATAACACATTGCTTATGCTTTTTTACTGTTTATAGTTCCACTTAATGTTGCGGAACAGCATCTTCCAGGTAAATTGTTTAGCTGTTTGCGGAAATCAACTTCCTGGTATCATTTAGCAGGTGGTAAACAGTCGTTCCCTCCCCAGTCTATCCTTTCCCCTCTCTCTTAAAGGTCTCATATTTTTACTATTTCTTTAACAAGTTAACACAGATCCAGAGCTTGCCCAAACGGTGTGAGTGAAAGCTCCAGAAGAAATACTCCTTAGGATATGCATTTTTTATACCTAAAGCGCCCTCTGTTACACTCCTCCTCCTCCTCCTCCAAATGTGCCATTTTAATGTCTGTGTAAATAACCTGCCAAGCCACTCTTACCCCTTTTCCTCCAAAGGGAATCAGGTGCTAGTTCGGACTTTATAAGAACTGGCTTTGTAAAACAATGCAAGCAGCAAGCACAACAACGGCGAACTTCAACCTGGCTTTGCGAGCAGTTCTGTGAACGTTATTAGAAAGCATTTGAGCTGCCCATTGCATATTGAGTCCATTTTTTTAAAAAGACGGCCCTCACAAACTTTTAGTTTGTCATAATAATCGCGCCAATCGCGTTCTTTGTTCTGGCCAAGCAAAGTGCTGGTGCCACCTTAGAACCGTTTTTTTTTCTGTCTGATGGCACCCTCCGAACTACCTCCGGAACCGCCTTGGTGGAAAAGGGGGTGACTAAGGTCACAACAGGGGGAAAATCTAAATGCCTTGTTTAATCTCTAGCCAAGACAAAAACTAAAAATGCAGGAAGGAAAAAAACAGGGATTGTTTTTTTTTTTCAAAAATCTTTTACACATATACACACATTTGCATAATTAAATTTGCATAATAGTTCCCCTTTAAATTTGCTTGTCAGTGTTATTGAGAAACCACAAAGCGTGAAGTCTAGAAGCTTTTCCTCTGGCAGAAAACTTCTGATCGTTACTGATTTACTGAATGATTTTTTATGAGCAATTTTACAGTTTCCGTTGTTACAAATAACAAATGACGGATAACAAAATGTTTTAGTTTATTATCAGCTACAGGGTAGATAAATCGTCCACCATACAAGTTCATGTGTAAGCTGTTACTATAGAAACACTGAGCGCATTACTATAAACCCATCGCTTGAATTACAACTGGAATTACTTCCAGAGCTGCTGCTATAGAAAATGAGTCAAAACCTTCTGACCGATCAGACTGAAAAAGTCGACATTGCAACTCTCTGGCTTTAGTGTTTTTGAAATGAAAACCCTGTGGTGTAGGGTTCCGCGTTAAACAGCTCCCGGTTCCCCAGAGAGACGCGCCCTTCTAAGTGCTGGACACACTGTAATAGCTATGTTATAAATGTTTTAAAGGCCAGTGCCAAACAAAAAAGACACACGTCTTCCATAATCCGTAATCACCGTAATGCGCTGTGTGATTTTAAACTCTCTAGAACATTCCCGATATGCATTTGGCGCTCTGCTCGTCCTACGGCTGAAATGAGGGCTGATGGTGTTTGTTGGAAGCGGCTTTAGAAAGCATCCAAAACAGGCGTAATTAGTTTGTTATTGTGGATGTCTGGTAGGCATTGTTCACTAATCCATGTAATGGATGCTTTTAATGTCAGAAAACAAGTGAAACAGCTGTGCTTTTTTTTTGTTCCCGCCGCATGCTTCAGACTTGCGGTTCGGAATGGGTTTGATGTGGCGCTCGAGGTTGAACGCTTCCAGACGCGTTTACGAGTTTCACGCTTTACGAGGAATGGCTTCTCTTTGAAAAGAGATTTTTTTTCTTAAATTAGCAATAGGAAAGAGTGACAGAGGAGGCTATTTGTGGGTCTGGGGTTTGTGTGACAAGCAGACTAGCGGAACGACACGTGCTGAATGCTAGGTGAAAACCCCAGCGCTCCTGAGAATGGGGGCGGCATTTAAGATGGCAAACAATGGAGCGATAACAAGACAGTGTGCATGTATCGTGTATGTGTGTATGTGTTCGCCGGTGTGTTGTGTATAATTGTGTGGGCGAGAGTGAAGGGAATATCTGTGAGTGTGTGTGTGTGTGTGTGTGTGTGTGCTATGTGGGCGGGGGTAAGAGAGACAATCGGGCATCCGTGGTGCATGAGAGAGAGAGAGAAAAAAAAAAGTAAGGGGGGGGGGGTTAGTGTGTGCACGTGTTTGTGTGTGTGTATTCAGAATCCACTTCTGGCAGCTCTGACCGTGGCAAACTGCTACTCTGACAGGGCAGCCACACCTCCCCAGAGACTAATACAATAACCAGCAGAAATAACCAAGCCAACCCCCCGGGGAAGGAAATGAAACAAATGCATGATTAAATATCCAGTAATACTCTGATTAGCAACTAGTGCTTGTTTGTGGCTAGTTTGTTCTCACGAAATAAATCGTCAAAACAAATTGTCAGGCTGAAATGGGAAACGATTGCATGCATGCTTGAAAATTCAACTTGTGATAAATGATGCATGCGCATCATGATTTCAGAGAGAATAAACATATTGATAACTAAAGCAAAACATTAATAATGATGAATAAATAAGTACATCTGAGCTAGATACACAAAACATGCCTAACAAAGTTAAAAAACAATACTTCATTATGTAATAGAATGCAGTATTTATGCATGCTTAAACTCTGACCAAACTGAAAGATGTTACTAAAGCATCAAACAAAAAAAAAAAGCCTGGATTATATACGGCTTATGCTTACAGATCTAATGCGTGTTACTACAGTAACAAAAAAATAATAAACAGGATAAAAGAAATAAAACCGCACATTGGGTTATAAATTCCAAGAGGGAACACATCTGACAAAGAGACGACACAAAGCACCGGAGTACTCACAGACAAGACTACTCACATTAGGATTAAACCAATGTTGAAAAAAACAAAATTCTACCTAAAAAAAAAAAAAATCACAAAAGGCAGAAATCTCCTAAAACACAAACTGCTTATTAGCCCGGTGAAGTGTTTGATCATCTTAGCTCATGGAGAGCCTCTTCAATTAGTTGACAGCTCTTCTGCCTTTTCACACTTTCTCAAGTGGAGAAAACACACACACACACGCACAGACGTTCATCTTACTATTCGTGTAAGGACCCGTTATTGACACCTAATTACCACTGTGTAACACTTCCATCATAACCTAAGCAACCAAAAGGAAGCCTTTTGTGTATTTTAATTGTCCTATAAACATATTTTATTTATAATTGTTGCTATTATTACTTAAAACTACAGCGTTTTCTTTATCACGGATTAGAGTGCCATTTTTTAGCAGGTTTAACATGTGAGGCTGACATTGCTATGTTTGCGAGGGTCCCCATTACGATATAAAAACACACACGAAGGAGAGAGAGCGCGCGCAGAGAGACAGGGAAAGCGCGAGCGCGCGCACATACGATCACTCTGACACGCGCACGCAAACGCGCACACAGCAGTGCAGCTGCTGATGGTAAGGAGCTCGCGCTCGGTTTAAAATGGGAATTAACAGAAAATAACAAACGACTCTTTTTTTATTTCAGTGAGGTGTGTTAAATACAATTTTATTACCTGAACCACTAGGAATAGACGGCAAAGCCCCCGGAAAAGATTTCACTAACTAACAAACACGCAAAACTAACAAACCTACAGTAAGCCTGGGGTAAAAAGAAAAGAAAAAGAAAGAAGAAAAAGAAATGTTGTACCTCAGGTTTGAGAAAATATACACAGTGGCAAAAAATACACTTAACTCACTCTAAACCGCGTTTCTTTTAAACTTCCTTACTCCACTCTCAGGCATTTTATAAGGCTTGACGAGGAGATAAACCAGACAGCCGTCGCCATATCGTTAAACCGTTAACGATTAAAAATAACGGTAATAACGGTGTAGACGATTTAAACACCGTATAGCGCTCGTTACTTACTTTATTTCTTTAGCACCGCCGAGTTTTCATTCCCTTCTCCCGTGAAGGATTAGACAGTGTTGTCTTTGTTTCGTTATTTATTTTTTTTAATTCAAGAACTCCGGATCGCCTCAGAGAGAACTCCCAACTCTTAAAAAGCGCTTATATCCCATCGCTCGCGCGTGTTAAACCGGGCTCGTGCGTTGTTTAATCGTCAGCGCGAGAACAGAAGCGCGCGAGGCGAGGCGAGCCGAGACGAGACGAGCCTCGTGCGTCTGGGCGGGGCTTTCGACACATTTAAAAATAGGCGGGGCATGCAAATTCACATTCAATTGTCCTTATCTCAAACATGTGTATTTAAAGTCGAATGCCACGCCCACTACTCTCTAGGGAGGGGGCCCTGACTTTCATTACTGCCACAATTCTCTGGATTTTTATGGCTTATTGTCAAGTGTGTGTGTGTGTGTGTGTAAAGAGAGAGAGAGAGATGGAGACAAAAAGAAAGAGAATTATTGTTGTTATTATTTTTTTTATTAATATTATTATTAACCTTGTTTACCTTTCCTTTTTTTTTAAATAATATTCACAAGTGTCACTTTATCTTTGACAGAACTAAATGTCTGTTTTATATTATATACATGAATTAATTAATTTATTATTAATTTTTTATTCTATTCTGTTTTTAATGTCTCTCTTTTTTTACTCCTGTTATTTTCTTGCGACTTATTTTTGAGCTTTTGACATATGAATGTAAATATTTGTCATGCCAATAAAGCACTTTTAAAGGACAGAAGATTCCTACTGCATATACAGTATGTTTTATTCTTTATATATTAGAATCAAATGCATACATGATCAGTTGCTAAATACTGATCTTTGTAATACTGTTCTTCAAGTTGCAGTAAGTTAATAAATAAAATAGTTAATTAAAGAGTTATCATGCATACTATATTCTGGACAACTAGAGATACCTGACAACTATGTAACATAAATAATAAATAAAAGGCATGAATCAATCAATCAATGATTCAATTATTATGAATAGCAATATTAAGCCATAAAAACGACTGACATCTGGACCATATTGTCATCATGCAGTGGTTATTGCAATAAGCTACATATTAAAGTTTAAAATAAGATAAAAATGCATGACGGTAAGAACGGTGAGCGAGAAATATAAATAAAAGCACCTTTTTAGACATGATGCATAGGACGAGGTTACGTTATCTTATTAAATATTTATTTTATGTTGAATTTTATAACTGAATATTTAATTGTGGTTCCTTCATGCAATATGAATAGACACGTAGTGACAATGTGAAGACAAAAACGCAAAGACAGAAAGGTAGAGATACTGTTTATTTCACAATGGCGTGTCTGTCCATACAGCCACACCTTTGTCCCCTTGTCTTTGTGCGGATGTGTGTGTGCTTTTTTTTTGTTGCTATATTAAATCTACTACATGAAGCCAACCGGATTAGGAGGATTTGATAAACAGAGAGAAAAAAAAACCTGCACTGCGTTCAATGTTAAGGTCAATAACCTACAGCAGATCTTGTTCATCTATCCCTCTGAGGGTTGTTGCCAGGGTTACCTAAGAGACAAACCCCCACACGACACACCCAAAAATGTATTTGTGGGACTTATTGGGTAATTATTCTTAGGCTATATTAATAATAATAATAAGAAGAAGAAGAAGAAGAAGAATATCATTATGCATGTCCCATTATCAGTATTTAACTTCCATATTAGTTTTGCAACATTACTCAACATTACTCATTTATCAACATCACAGAAGTCTAATATAATAACAAGAATTAATATTTTTTTTAAATCTCAGGTGCGAATGTAAAGCTTGCATTTGCACCTCCTCCTGGCGCATGACACAGCTCCAGGAAGCAGATGGGTTTTTGGCACGTTACCTGCCTCCGTTAAACCTGGGTTTGACATCCGACATGATACAGCCTTGAACCCGAAACGTGTCGGATTTAATAGATTATCGCTCATCCCTTTGGACCTTGTCCGTCTAATGGGATGCAGCTGTGTGAATTTGCCACGATGCCAAATTTTTAGAAACAAACAGGTTAAAAAAAAAAAGATTGTTTTTCGTTTTGTTGTTAAAAAAACGGCAAAATATGGATCCCATTTTTTGTAATGGAAAAGAGGGAACAGATCCAAGCTAAAGAAGTTACGTTAACTTGCCTGTGTGTGTGTGTGTGTGTGTGTGTGTGTGTGTGTGCGTGTGTGTGTGAAAGAGAATTAGAGAGAGTAAGTGAGGAAGATGGAGTAGATTATATTTAAAGGTGAGATAGTTGAGTATATAGAGACAGAGCACCAGAGAGAGAGAGAGAGAGAGAGAGAAAGAGAGAGAGTGACGGGGGCAGTGGACTGGACGGCTCCCTGGTGGGAGACGGAGCACAAGCTCAGGTGGGAGTGTTTGGCCAGCAGTGAAGAGCCTCATCAAAACGCTCATAAAATATTAATCACGCTCACAAAGAGCCTCCGTCACATGCTCCAGACAGACAAGATAGAGGAGGATGAGGAAGGAGAGAGAGAGATGGATTATAGAAAAAAGATGCAGTGAGACATGGGTAAAGTTGAAGAGGTAGAGATAAGTAAGCAGATTGCAACAAGAAATGACTAAATGAAAGGAAAGAAAGAAAGTCAAGAGAAAGGAGAGAGAAAATGAGAGAGACAGGAGAGGAGGAGATGACGAGTGATGAAAGGAGATATAAAGGTTATGAGAACAGAAGGATGAAGGATATGAGACACAGAGAAAGACACCAGGGGAATGAAAGAGCTAGAAGAACAGGACAAAAGAAAGATGGACGAAGAGATGGAAAGACGAAAGAGAGGTGGGAAAGAAATAGAGAAGATTGAAAGAGAGTCAGAAAAAGTGATAGGAGGAATAGAGGTGAATAAAGGTGAGATGATGAACTGAAAGTGGAAAAGAAATGAAAGATAGGAGATGAGTGGGGTGCAAAGAGGAAGAAGAGAGAGAGAGAGAAATAATAAAAGAGAAATGATGGGAGTAAGTGAAAAATGAAACGTAAGAGGAATGTAAGAAAAGATGGAGGGAGAAATCCAAAAGCCAAAGAAGAAAAAGTAAGACTAATAGAGGGATGAGGATAAAGATATAAAGCAGAAGAAGAGGGTGATGGAGGAAAAAAAGAAAGATCAAAGCAAAAGTGAAAGAAAAAGAGAGACAGAGGAAAATAATAAGGGTTTGATAGAAGGTCGAAGTCGGCCAAAAGTAAAAGGAAGGGTGATGGAGGAAGAGGAAAGAGAAAGAGCTGGAAGAAGAGAGTCAGAACTACAGTATAAGGAAGGATGGAGAGAGACAGAGAGAGGAAATAGAGGAGGTGTGCTGGAGACAGATTGAATACAAGGAGGAGAGGTAATGAATAGCCGGACGGGTGGAGGAGGGGTGTGTGCGTGTGTGTGTGTGTGTGTGTGTGTATGTAAGGGGGGGTTGTTGGGTGTAGGGGTCACATGCTGTAATTGGGGGGAAATGTGTGTGACACTGGGAGGAAACCATTATTGGCAGGTGGAACAAAAATGTACGCATCTCTGAAATAATGAAGTGGCGGAGAGAGAGAGTGAGAGGGAAAGAGAGAGAGAGAAAGAGAGAGAGAGAGAGAGAGAGAGGGAGAGAGAGAGAAGGACACAGACTACAGAGCTACAGGAAATAACATCAGCTTGTTCTCAATTAATGGCAATTGCCTTTCACTGAAATAGTGTATTTTTTTTAAAATACAGCAATTAGGAGTCAGGAATAGCAGTGTGTGTGTGTGTGTGTGTGTGTGTGTGTGTGTGTGTGTGTGGACCCAGTGCAAAACCAAACAATAGAGGATTTGTTAGAACAATCTTACACTGCTACCTTACACACACACACACACACACACACACACACACACACACACACACACACACACACACACACACACACACACACACACACACACGCCAAGGACACATTCAGAGCTGTACACACACCACACACACACAAAACACACATGCACACAGACAGGGTAATACATATTCAGTCTTTGACATTCATTGATTTATCCGTCCTTTCCTTTATTTGTTTTCTATTGATCCATCCATCAAACCACCTCTACCTCCATCCACCTATACATCCATCTATCTGTCAATCCATTTATCTGTCCATTCACCCACCCACCTGTATATCCAACCACCTGTACATCCATCTACTGTATAGATCTATCCATCCACTTTACATCCATCTATCTATCAATCCATTCATCCACCTGTACATCCATATATCGGTCCATCCATCTACCTGTACACCAATCTGTCTGTCCATCCTCTAACCACCTGTATATCCATTCATCTGCACATCCACCCAACTGTACATACACCACATCTGTCCATCCATTCACCTGTACATCCATCTTTCAGTCCATCACTTCAACCACCTGTACATTCATCCACCAGTTCATCCATGTATTCATACACTTGTGCACCTTTCCATCTGTAAATCCATCCATCCATCCATCCATCCATTCATCCAATCACCCCAATTCTATACACCCTTTCAGCAATTTGTAAATAAATTTCACCCATACATAAATCTATTCACCCACCTGTACATCCATCCATCCATCCATCCATCCATCCTTGAATTCCTTCATTCACTTGTACTGTATACATCCATCCACCTCATCCACATTCTTCCTCCCTGCATTCATCCATTCATAACTATTCATCTACTCATTCTTTTATACGTATATCTAACAAATTAATCTATTCATTCTTAACCTGCTCTAATAATGCCTTCATTCATCCATTCATCCATCCCTCCATCCATATAGTCACTCTCTTTAACCATGCATTATTTATTCCTTCCATTCATTCAGCCAGGGTATGTTATAATAATCCATGCATCTATCTATCTATCTATCTATCTATCTATCTATCTATCTATCTATCTATCTATCTATCCATCATTTAAGTTCTAATCCACCCCCTCTCTCCCCCTCTCCCCCTCTCTATAAATCTATATATAATAAACAGTATATATACATGCATAATATATTAGCCTCGCCGCTCATCAATACATCCATCCATTCTGTGTATTCAGTAAGGGGAGGTGAAAGTGCTTAAAAATGAACCACACACACACACACACACACACACGCACGCATGCACGCACACACACCTGACTGATTTCATTATGTTGTGACTTCTAAAAGGAACAAAAAAGGAAAGATAAATTAGTGAAGCAAAGCGCAGGGAGTCAGAACCAAATATCTGTTTCCTTTTGTGGTTGGTAAGGTCGGAGCTGTTGCTTGCATGAAGCGTGAGGTTTTGCTTTTAGAAATCTGACAAAGAGATTTACATCATTATATACATCTTATCTTGTGCAGATCTTCATATGTATAGAATATAGAGTCATTTCCTTAGAAAGACCACAATGCAAAACATCAGCGGTCGGAAAATAAGGCATGTAAATGTATACAGTAGACAGACAGAAGTGCATAACAACAATGCGCGCGTGCAACATGAGCGATATCACACAACACCGCCGCTAGATCAAGCGCTCTCACTGATTGTCATTGTTCATCAGTTGTTTTGTGGTTAGACCAAAATGAGGTCACTGCATCAGCGATTTCTGTTAGATTTGATATTTAGGAATGATCCTGCATTTTAATTACACAATACAAATGCTAAATACTTAGCTAAGCTAATGTTAACATGCAGTAGCTAGAAAAGTCTACTAGCAAACTAGATGGAAAACAGCATTCAAATCCATCAACTAGTCAGAAAACTCCGTAAATTAGGACTAAAACTGACCAGCTGTGCCGTCAAGGAAAATAATAAAAGTAATATGAGGGTTTTCTCCTATTTTTAAGTTTTAAGTTTATTTCCTCTAAAATTACATATAATGAAGTGTTTTATTCCCCTTATACGACAGCGAGATTTCAGTTTAAAAATCAAATAAAGCACACAACATACAATATTGTTATCTGTTTCTACAAAGGGTGTTCAAGTCAAACCGGGACTTTTGATCACACAGAAGAACAGGGTACAGTTTTTTTCTTTCACCTTTATTTCTCGATATAATCCCCTGCTACTACACTAACAAACTCATCCCAGTGTTTGACTAGTGCTTGGATACCATCAAGGTTGAAAGTTTTTTCAGTGCGTCCGATTCATGTCTGAAACACACTGGCCTCCCAGGCACTCCTTTAATGTCTTTTTCCTTGAATGTATAAAACAGTATGATTTGATCATGAAAGGCGTTCTGTTTTTTTGAAAGACAATGCACAATCTTTTTTTGTGGGGCGGATTTTTATCTGATTTTCTCTCTTATTTAGTCGTGTCCGATTTCTCCCCCATCACTAGGGGGCTCCCACCTTAAGGCTACTACTACCACTCAGTCGGGAGGTGCTTCCTCCGAACCATGTGACGCCAGCGGAGAGTGGTGGAGTAACACACTCGGAGGACAGCGTTGTCTGCTCCTTCTGCTTGCGTGAGCTCACAGACGCCTCTGATTGGCTGTAAAGCACTAAGTACCTGAGAGAGCTTGGCCAATCAGCTCTCTCTAGACCGGCTGCGAGAGGTTACAGCATCACTTGGGAATCGAATCCCGGATTCGATCTCCGGATGATAGGCCGAGCACTTGACCACTGAGCCACTCGGGGCGCAGGCCTGACAATGCACAATCTTATCCTGCCTTCCGCACCACTTGCACATTATAGAACTCATCTGCATCGTACGCCATACAAGCCCTGACCTCGCTCCAAGCCATTTCCACATGTTTGGGGGTTCGATCTTGCTTCCAGCGTATCCCTGTCTCCTGAGATATCCCAGTCTCTGGTTTGATTTGAACACCCCTCATAATTGGATTTAACATTATAAAGGTCTGGAAATTTCTTGTTTCACGTATAGAAGCTATAAATATTCATTTATTTCCTTCTCTCTTAGAATTAATTTATTCATTCAATTTCTATACCGCTTATCCTGTGCAGGGTCACAAAGGGCCTGGAGCCTATCCCAGGAGACTGGGATACGAGGTGGGGTATGTCAAGAACAAGGTGCCAATTCATCACAGGGACACACACACACACACACACACAATTTTGGGAACTCCAATTAGGATAATTTGGATGTCTTTGGAATGCGGGAGGAAACCGGAGTTCCAGGAGGAAACCCACCAAGCATGAAGAGAACATGCCGAGTCCACACATACTGTAGAACCGAGGCGGGGACTGAACCCTCGACCCTCAATGTGCGCGGACATATACCTCACAACAATAGATAAATAAAAAACTCACACTATGTCACGTTTCCCAGAAACCTCAGGTGACGAGTCTTCAGTCCTGAAGACTTTAACATGGAGGGAAACCCACTGTGACTATGGACTGCTTCCATAAATATTAAATAGGTATCTTTTAACACAAAAACATTACCATATTCCTTAACAAATAATGTACTTTCTATGAGTTTATGTGAAGCTATTAAATTCCCTGTGCAATTTAATTTAGAAATGACAAGCAGCAAAATAAACTACTGCTTTTATTAAAAAAAAAAAAAATGCATCAAGACCTTTTGCCAAGTAAGGAATCATGGATTTTAATGAATTAATTGATCTGAAAAGCAAAGCAAGCCAGGAGAGGTTCAGAATGATGTGATAAAAAAAAAAAAATCAATTTAAACCAGTTGATCAAATTTAAAGAAGATTAGATTAGACCTTTGTTTTTGGATCTTTGGTCACGTTTCCTGCAGTGTGATGAAAACACCTGGAGCAGGAACTGTATGGCTCTCTCTTAACGCCCTACGGGAGCCTCTCTCTAGGCATGTGAACGTATTTGAGAGTGAAATAACTAATTTCTAGTGGTTTTGTGTGTGTTTGTGCGAGTGTGTTTGTGTTTGTAGCTGTGTGAATCAAAGCTCGTGCAGGCCGGTAAGTGAAACAAAAACTGAAAGACATTGATTGTGCCCAGTTTCGTGCCCTGGCAGCATATAAACAGCCTCCCGCACTGCCCAGAACACCCCAAATACACTCCACATTCCTCCTTGGTCTCGCTCTGTCTCTATCTATCACTGCGTTTTTTTTTTCCACTCGTCTCTCTTTCTCCCTCTCTCTCACACACACACACAGTGCAGTCCTTTAATGCCAAGCGGTTTAAATGCGCGGGCCGCATGCCCATTACAAAATCAAAGCCGGCCTCGATAAAGATGACCAGTGTGCGTGTTAACGGAAGCGCCGTGACCTTCCCGTGTTTTGGATCGCTGTCGTCGGGCTCTGAATGGAGCCACTGTAACTGTGCGTGACCTTTTGACCTCTCCCTGCTGCAGTTTCCTTTTTACACTCCAGGCCAAATATGCGACTGGTAGAAAGTAGGCTTGCACGGAATAATAATTCCTCGCGCGATTCGATTCGGGCTCACGTAGACGGACACGTCAACGCGTCCGGCTGAGGCTCGAGACAGGACAGATAAACACAGCGATATTTCAGGGTTTGTAACTAAACGCTTAAGACAATAGAATAAATCTCTTCTATACGGATCTGCTAACTGTGTTTCTCAGCTATGGATTTGATATGACACCTAGATTATATGATTAAATATCGTGACTGTGAGTGACAGATAGCGATAAGCCGTATATTAAAAACAGATTTTTCTGATTTCGACCCTTAACTTCCTGATCTTATCCTGCATGATTATTGTTTTTATACAATCCCGCTGTAAAAATCTCAATCTTCAGATTCAGGTCCGAAAGTATCGATCCTTTTTTTTTCTCTTTTTTTTTTTAATAACAGCAGCAGTGACAATATTATAAATCACAGGTTTGGATTTTATAATACTCTCTCATTTCTCGGGCTCATTTACAGCCGCTCGTATGACGAACGCTCCACACGGGCTCATAAACGCCTTGTAAGAGCGCCGTTATTTAAAAAAAATAACTCACACACACATAATTGCTGATATGGTGAAGTTTTCAGCAGGGAAAAAAAAAATGAGTCTCTGTGGAAGGACTCTCTCGTGTAAGTGCTTTGTTCCAGTCGGAACGTTTTCCAACATGGACAGCGCGCATCATGTTTTTGCGATTTTCTTCACAACATAACACGACAAGCTGTGTTTCTTTTTTTCCTTATTAAAAGAAGAAAAACAGACGGTCTGCGAATGACTGATAAGATACTGTAAGGCTAATGTTTCCTCTTTAACCTGGAACGTAAACACATTAAAAGTATCAGGTGTCAAGTTTAAAAAACTTTTAACAAGGCCCCCGAGCGCCGCAGCGGTAACGAGCTCGCCCTATCATCCAGAGATCGCGAGTTCGAATCCCGGGTGATCCTTTAGCCTCTCGCACAGAGAGAGAGAGAGAGATGATTGGCCGAGCACTCGCAGAGGGGAGGAATGGGAGTGCTTATACATCAATCACGGATCTAGCCGTTCATGGGCGTTCTGAGAGCTCATCCAAGCGGAAGGAACGTATAGCGCTACCCTACGAGTCTGTGAGCGAGCAAATTGGAAAGATGCTGTCTGGCCTCACATGGCTTCGAGGAAACACATGATAGGCTTCGTCCACCCTGGTTGGTACTTGTAGCCTTGATGGGAGAGTGCCATCATAAGGGGTGGAAATAGGCTATGGTTAAATTAGGGAGGAAATTAGGGGAAAAAAATCCCAAGAAAAATAATAATAATAAAAAACTTTAAATAAAATCACCGTATCAAGGGTCACAGGGGGCCTGGAGCCTATCCCAGGAGAATTAGGGTATGAGGCAAAATCTACTAATCTACTTATCTGCTATAATCTACGGATGTTGATTATACCAGTGAGAGACACGCACTAAGACCCAGCAGGGGAGACGATTACCCACAATTCTGAAGTGCAAGAAAAAGACAAAAAAACGTTGGCTCAGTTGTGATCACGTGACACTCGGCATTAAAACAAGAAGCGCATGCGTGATACATGATACTCTGTACTCATAAACCAAGACTCGTTCGTTTTCCAAGTCAAAATTTATTAAAAAAAATCTTTGCTCGTCTTGCGGAACACTCACACACCGCGATACTCGCAATCCGAGGTTTCACTGTATCATTATCATTATTATTTTATTTAATACTTTCTGTTTCTGTAATGCAAATCATTGATTGTGTAATGAATGTGAAAGGCATATATAGTCTAAGCAAACAATCTCCTCGTTACTCCCTATGCCAATTCTCACCTTGAGCGGTGCGTTAATATTCACTCTCTCGTGTCCACGGCAATTTTATGGACTCATCAGAATTTAAATGATGTCATTAATATTCAAGCTCATGTAATCTGTAAATAAAATTTAAATCGAATGTTTAGAGGAAGCTGACGGCCCCAGCTTGAAGTGTTTGTTTTTCATCAGGTACGTTCAAATACTGTTGATATTTTCTTATTTACAAAGAAATTACACAGACTGTTATGCAATCTCGGGCTGATTATGATGTTTTGTGCGTATCGATGCACAAACAATGTAAGAACTGATTGCTTTTCATAATCTGCCCGTGATTTACAGACCTTCGCTTTAATTCGGTTTTCGGGTTGTAGAGCGCTTTTAATAATAGATATCGGCGCAAAGAGACTATAGATCTCTAACGAGCGAGCCGAAGGCGATGTTAATAAGGAATAAAGCACTGAGACGACACTGAGAGAGAGAGAGAAACCAGATTCCTATAAATATTCTTCTGGGCCTGGGTGCTTCCTAAAGAACATTTATAACAACGCCGAGACGTTTTTCTTTTTAAACTGCAATGATCACACACCTGCCCCACCCCTATGTGTAAGTATGATTAAGCAGGGTGTTGTCATGGCAACCTGCTTCTCATTGATTGGTTTTTCGGCTCCTTTGCATCCCGGTCTCATCTTGACCCTGAATTTAAAACGTCTATCGAACATCTGTATCGGTTTCGACGTGGCATAAAGAAAACGACAAAAGCCAGGACTCCAATCTTCACGTTCGACCTCCTCGAGTCTTGCGCCGCAATCGATCGGGATTGGTGGAAATACCGAGCCCGAGCAGAGGGGAAGGCGAAGATGACTACATTGTGCTCACTTAATCCAAATCCAAAAGTTTAAAATTAATTGTTCCTAAATGAGCTGGTTTTTTTTGTTGTTGTTGTACTACATTTCCCATCTATTTTCCATCCAAAGTCTTCGTCTGTTGCGGATTAGTGCCGATTACGTCTTAATCATCTCTGATAGCCGATTACATCGTCCTATCATCCAGCCCCTTTGTGCGCACGCGAGATAACCGCATAGTGACCCGACGTTCATAATTCGTGTGTTAAAAAGCTGACAAATGCATTCTCAGGCCTTTTAAAGAAATAATGATTAATTCATGCGTATTAGTGTAAAAAAATTACTTTTCAATTAAAAAAAAATCCCAATAATAATAATACAAACACTAATACTAGTACTAATAATAACGCAACTGCATTACCATGTACTGCATCTCACTGGTAACATAAAAAAAAAAAAAGCAGTGGAAAAAGGCTGGGAAAATCATGCATAATCTGTTCACGACCTTGAGAAGCTGCTACTGTAATGATGGTTACAAGCAGCAGTTCACAAACGCTGAACAAATCTGCTGAGAATTTTATCAACTCATGATTTTTATGGTGTGAAATGAAAATAAATGACTGATTTAGATATACATACAGTAATGCACATACAGTATACGTATATATACCTTATTTCGAATAAATTCCATATACTGATCGGTCATTAAAGCTGTGAATCATAGGCAGAGTGTGCGGTTTGTTTCGATCCCATTTAATTTGTCATTTCCAGTTTGATAACTATGATGCCTTTGGTACTCGCGCTGTATCTACGACCTTATTACAGCCATGCTATATCCAGCAGTACAGCACTCCCGCTCGTGTGGTATTGCTTAAATAGTACTCTGACACGATTTCCAACTACAAGGTTTATATCAAAGCATTCTCCGTAATGTGTTTTATATAGTAACAACTCGTAAAAGGAACTTGGAAAAAATGTGGGTAAGAATTGATTCGTACACTTACACATTACACTCTCCAAGTCTGCACAAGCACACACACACTTGGACACTATGGGCAATTTGGAAATACTAATTAGCCTAATCGACATGTCTCTGTGCTGTGGGAGGAAACCGGACTGCCTAGAGGAAACCCACCATGCACAGAGAGAACATGGTGACGCCACAGTGCTAACCAGTAAGCCACCGTGCCGCCACCAGTAAACATGAAAAGAAAAACGAGAACAAGAAACTCGATTTTCACAATATGCCTGACATTTTTAAAGAGCAACACTAATGTGTGCTGTTGTTTTACTTCACCAGCTATAGTCTGCGTACTTTAGAGGACAAGATTAGTGTTGCGCTCTTCACACACGGAGATGATGGAATGGACAGACACCTTTTTAAAAGAGATCCACTTCTGTGTTTAGATTTAATCAGTTTTCATATTTGATTCGAGCCTTGCTCGAGAGCCTAGCACTTGACTCGAATACTGGACATTGATCAATACAGAGTGTTCATGTTAAGCAAACATGCTGGACTGCGGGGTCAAGTGTAGCGGGATCCATGCTTCATCCCGCATTGGAACACACCGAGAACTCGTTCAATAATTTTCAGCCGATACGATTAAGTGACTTATAGTCACGGGAAAAAAATATTCTATATCTGATCATTTCTTCAACTGATGCATGGAATGTAACATATGCAGCAGGCTTACACAGGTGACTGACACGCTTTTTGGTAATTTCACACATTGGAAACAAAGATCTCATGGCACTCTCATCTGGACTCATTTTAGGCACATATAATCACATAAAGCAAATGTACACATTAACACTGGTGATAAAGCACTTACTAGGCTAGCAGAATATATATTAAAAGAAGGAAATCTCAGCACTGGGATTTGTTTTGAACTCGAGCTTAGCGATGCAATGCGTGCTTTGATAAGGCCAGGGCACATTGCCCTAATAAACACCAACAGATCCCTGGTGTACCTTATACTCACTCTCAGCCCTGAAAGTAAACGGCTCTTCGC
Organism: Clarias gariepinus; assembly: GCF_024256425.1. Classification (NCBI taxonomy): domain Eukaryota; kingdom Metazoa; phylum Chordata; class Actinopteri; order Siluriformes; family Clariidae; genus Clarias; species Clarias gariepinus. The sequence goes on along the minus strand of NC_071108.1, from coordinate 5,135,222 downwards.
CTTCACATGCCAGCATTACGCTTGAACTGTATAATTGGATAAAAGCATCTGTCAAATGAATAAATGTAAGTACGCAATGTGTCGTGCCAATGGCGTAATCCATTAGACGGTGCTTGTGAAATGGTGCACGTTCAAGATGTAAAAAAATCCTTAGATTATTTTCATATGAATGAGGTACACTTACACGGTTTTGCTAGATCTTCCTATATACGGTAGGAATGTGAGAAAATACATTTATCCGCCGTTCATTCCTTCACCACACACTCCACACATTGGATTGAGCTGGTGGAAAAACATGGAGGAAATTAAAAGTAATGGTAGTCCCAGACTTATGAACGTTCCGTTCCGGGAGCATGTTCGTAAGTAGGATTTGTTCTTAAGTCGGATTTGTTCTCAAGTCTGACAAAGCGAGTTTTATATAACTTTGACACAAATATACAATGTAAAGCGTACTAATCCAACTTCAATCGGGAAGGGAATCCCAGACACCAGGAAGTAGATCCGTGGCCCGTATCTGCGGAAATTCATAACTCGAATGTTTGTAAGTCAGGGACTACCTGTAGGCACTTTATCAATGGTGTTTGTGGTGAAATGCAGTGTTCAGTTCATTCAGTTAATGGTGTTGATACCGATTGTGTTTCAGAAACTCCGGATCTCATGCAAGGCTCAAGGCAGGGTAGGTACACCCTGGACGGGGTGCCAATCCATCGCATGGCACACAAGCATGCAAAAACACACACAAAACCGGTAATTAGGAAACGACAAACTACATGTCTTTGGACTGTGTGAGGAAAACGGAGTATCCGGCAAGCACGGGGAAATCATGCAAACTTTAAAAAAACTTTCACAATGGTGTGAGAAAAACAAACATACTTTGAGCGGAGGGTCTGCTGACTGATACGCCTTCTTAATAGGAATCAGAGAAGAATGGCCAGACTGCTTCGAGTTCACAGGAAGTCTGTAGTCCGTAGTCTGTAGTGCTCAGGATAGCCACAGATTGCTGTTTTCGTCTGAAAGGGGTGGAACCTGATGTAGTCTTTTGCTGTTGTAGCTCCTCCACCTCAAGGTTTGATGTTCGGTACGTTCTGAGATGCCACCACAGTGTTAAAGAGTGACTATTTGAGTTATTATATCCTTTTCGGAAGCTTAAACTAATTTGGCCACAATGGTGGTCTGTTTGTTTTTGAAGAATTCTGTATAAACTCTAGAGACGGCTGTGTGTTAAAATTCTAGTCGATCAGTAGTTTATGAAACACTTGAACAAGCCAATCTGGCACCAACAAGCATCCTGTATCTGCACAAAGTGTTAGCTGTTTAGATAACTGCATGAATGCTGAGTAGATAAACTCATAAATGTTTTTTTTTTTTTTCACCCTCGGGATATATCCGTCGTTTTTGTGCCGGTTATTTAAAGGGTCGGCTTGCCAGCTCAATGCCTGATTGTCATTCACACACTACGGGCAATTTGGGAACAGCACTTAACCTGCATGTCTTTGGACTGTGGGAGGACACTGGAGGAAACCCACCAAGCACGGGGAGTACATGCAAACTCCACACACACAGACCAGGTGGGAATTAAACCCCGACCCTGGTGGTGAGGTGAGAGGACACAGTGCTAATTTTTTATGATATAACAGCGTTTTCCATTTGAATTTCAAAGTAGCATATCTTCACTTCCCGTGGAACAATTGAGATGAAACAAAGCCTGTATGTTAACTCAAGCTCGGCCAAGTACTTCTGTGAAAACACTGTTAAAATTTTGTTGTTTTTTTCCATGTGATGCGTGCACAAACAAACAGAGAGCAAAAAAACATTTTAAAAACCACCTTGATGTGTTCTCTTACACATCTTACGTCAACACCAAATTATTTTTGGCTCAAAACTCTTGAAGTATCTGATTCATACCAGTATACCATACATCTTTATACCTGGTAAAGTACATTTTATTTGCTTTCAAAACAAAACAAAGTAGTGCAGGATTTAAACCCTTTAGGGACAAGTGTTAGTTGTATAAAATGGAAGAAATTACGGCACTGACGCGTTGCCGGGCCAGTGCAGCTGTAGAGGAAACCAGAAGGTCTGTTTGTGCAACAGTGGAAAAGAAAACAAGTTTGCAAAGCAATCTGAGACCTTGTGGTCCTCATAACAATGCTCGAGGTGTGAAAAAGAAAGAACGAAAGAGACAGAGGTTTCAGGTTCTACAGAGTGTGCGTGTGTGTGTGTGTGTGTAGTCCAACAGGTTTGACCTAAGAAACAAACTATGCACTGCAAATAGAGAAATCCTCCCACACTGCGCGAGAAGCGCCACTGGGAAACCGCAAACACACAGCTCTTATTGCAGCGGGCCGAGAAGATAAAAAAAAAAAGAGAGAGAAAAAGGCGTCTTTATTACTACAACCTACGGCACATCGAGCCACGCGACCGGCACCTTAATCAATCAAGAGGAATCCAATTTTACGCAGAACACACTGCGGTACAATCGTATCAGGACGTGGAAGGAGGCGCGGAACACAATTTCGACCGTAGGAATATGCAATAAGTGCTTTTAGACTGAAGGCGGAGACGATTCGGGAGAAATATTAGTTCGTGAATATTCTCTTTAAGCGCTACGAGTATCCAGGCTGCTTTTAGTCTTCGTGTTTTTTCCCCTGGTTAATCCATACTTAATGCTTCACATACTTAATATGTTGAACCCCGATATGCTGAGGAAGTGTGTGCGTGTGTGTGTGTGTGTGTGTGTGTATGAGAGAAAGAGAAAGAGAGAACACACATCCCCACACGGATTTCAGGAACACGCGTATCTCGCCTTCTTTTGTTATTACGTCTCATAAAAAAAATTTAAAAAAAAGTCTCTCTAACAAAAGAATTTAGGCGCACAGGCTTAAAATCTAGACCAGAAAGTGTGTGTGTGTGTGTGTGTGTGTGTGTGTGTATGTGTGTGTGTGTGTGTAGATGAGGAGAAGAAAGAGGAAAGAAACAGATGCTGTTACGTTCAGACAGCTGCAGACTAAAAGGCAGCAATTACAGTGCCACCCTGCCTCTGACACACATTATTACACACTCTGTAATCTCCACTGTGACTCGTACACCCACACACACACACACACACACACACGCATACATACATACACATTTTATATATATATATATATATATATATACACTGCCATGATGAGGAGAAAGAAAGAGAGTGAGAGAGAAGACAGAGAAAGGAAGAAAGGATATGTGAGGCTTCTTGGGAGCGATAAAGCCAGGCTTAGAGAGAGAGAGAGAGAGAGAGAGAGACCGGGATGGAATGCAAAGAGAGTAAGGGCAGAAACAGGGAGAGGAGGATGGAGTTCAGAGGCTGGGTGAGGAGAGGAGTGATGGAGCTACAGCACCAAAGTTAAGAAGAAGTGAGAGAGAGAAAAGAGAGAGAGAGAGAAAAGAAACAGAGGAAGAAAAAAGTGGAAGAAAAAGACATGAAAAGGGGAAAGATAAGTGGGACAAAAAGAAAACAGTTGAAGAGATAAAAAAGGAATAGGAGAAAGAAATGAAAAAAGGAAGAAAGAAAGAGATAGAGCCAAAGAAAGAAAGAAATATACATAGAGCTAAGAAAAGAAAGAAAAAAGAAAGAAAGAAAGAGACATAGAGCCAAAAAAAAAGAAAGAAAGAAAGAAAGAAAGAAAGAAAGAAAGAAAGAGATAGGGCTACAGAAAGGAAGAATGGAAGAAAGAAAAAAAAAGTGATAAAGTCAAAGAAAGAAAGAAAAAAGAAAAGAGATAGAGCCAAAAAAAGGAAGAAATATACATAGAGTTAAGGAAAGAAAAAAAAGAAATAGTGACATAGAGCCAAAGGAAAAAAGAAAGAAAGAAAGAAAGAAAGAAAGAGATAGGACCACAGAAAGATGAATGGAAGAAAGAAAGAAAGAAAGAAAGAAACATAGAGCCAAACAAAAAAAGAAAAAGTGATAGAGTCAAAGAAAGAAAGGAAGAAAGGGACAAAGATAGAGACAAAGAAAGAAAAAAGAAAGAAGGAACGAAAGAAAATGACATAGAGCCAAAGAAAAAAAGATAAATAGAACTAACAAATAAAAAACTAAGAACAAAAGATCCAATAAGAAAAAAAAGAAACAAAAAAAGAAAGAATCACTCTTTTCTTCTTTAGCTGTCATTTCTCATCTGCCTCTTTTTCTTTCTGTCTCTCTCTCTATATATATCTATCTTTCTATATTCCTCTTCTTGTCGTATTTTCTCTCCATCCCTGCCTCTACCTCTCTCTTCATACTTGTATCACTATCTGATTCTCTCTCTCCATCTCTCTCCCTTTTTCTCTCTTTTTCTCTCTCCAGGGCGCCTGGTTCGATCCTCAGCTCCGGTTTCCTCTCGCCTAACAAGAACATGCCAGTGGGAGGATTAACCACTCTCAATCGCCCTAGGTGGGAATGTGTGCGTGTGTGTGTGTGTGTGTGTGTGTGTGTGTGTGTGTGTGTGTGTGTGTGTATGGTTCCTTGTGATGGTCTGTGTTCCATGTGGTGCCCAGTGTTCCTGGGATAGACCAAAACTTTGGCAGACAGTGCTCTCCTCCTGAAGACCACTCTTCCGCCTCTCTCTCCCTCTCTCTCCCTCTCTCTCTCCCTCTCCTGTCTCCTCTTCTCTCTCCTGAGATCAGTCAGTCTTTCTCAGCTGATTTACTGCACTGGTTAATAAGAAAGTGAGCGCGGATCACTGCCTGCTGTCTTACAGAGGCTTCAATTCCTGAGAGAGAGAGAAACGAGGGAGAGAGAGAGAGAGAGAGAGAGAGAGAGAGAGAGAGAGAGCGTGTGATGGTCTGGTCTGAGTGTTTGTGTGATCTCTCTCTCTCTCTCTCTCTCTCTCTTTCTTTTATAGAACTACACACTTACTGACAGTTGTGTGTGTGTGTGTGTGTGTGTGTGTGTGTGTGTGTGCAGAATCATGATGGAGTGTGTGACGTGCTGGACAAGTTGACACACTCCGAGTTATTTTAGCCGTCTCTCTCTCTGAGCTAATGCTATCTTCTTCTTTTTTCTCTCGTTCCTCCATCGCGCACAACCTCCTTGTCCTTTGTCTCTGTCTCATCACATCTCTCTCCCTGTCTCTCTCCCTTTCTCTCTCTCTCCATCCTGCACTTTTATCAGAAAACAGAATAAAAAAATAAAAAAGTGAGCATGTCTTTGGGCTGACTTTCAGGTTTTTTAAATGATTTTTTTTTTTTTAATAGAG